>NC_057798.1:595460645-595609483 GCF_018294505.1 Triticum aestivum | reverse complement strand
GAACACCTGATCCAAGGCGCAGCCCCTCCCCTCCCCAACACCTCTCCTCCTCCGTTGTGCGCTTGGCGAAGCCCTGTCGGAGTACTGCCTCTCCACCATCATCACGTCGTCGTGCTGCTGCTAGAGCCTTTTTCCTCAACCTCTCCTTCCCCCTTGCTGGATAAAGAAGGAGGAGACGTCGTCCGTACCGTACGTGTGTTGAATGCGGAGGTGCTGTCCGTTCAGCACTTGGTCATCGGTGATCTGAATCACGGCGAGTACGAGTCCATCATCACCGTTCCCTCAAACGCTTCCGTACGCAATCTACAAGTGGTATGTAGATGCAATCTCTCTCCCATGACTCGTTGCTTAGATGAACTCATAGATGGATCTTGGTGAAACCGTAGGAAAATTTTAATTTTCTTCAACGTTCCCCAACAGTGGCATCATGAGCTAGGTCTATGCGTAGTTCTCTATTGCACGAGTAGAACACAATTTTGTTGTGGGCGTAGATCTTGTCAACTTGCTTGCCGCTACTAGTCTTATCTTGCTTCAGAGGTATTGTGGGATGAAGCGGCCCGGACCAACCTTACACGTACGCTTACGTGAGACCGGTTCCACCGACTGACATGCACTAGTTGCATATGGTGGCTGGCGGGTGTCTGTCTCTCCCACTTTAGTTGGAGCGGATTCGATGAAAAGGGTCCTTATGAAGGGTAAATAGAAGTTGAAAAAATCACGTTGTGGTTATTCGTAGGTAAGAAAACGTTCTTGCTAGAACCCAATTGCAGCCACGTAAAAGATGCAACAACAATTATAGGACGTCTAACTTGTTTTTGCAGCAATTGTCATGTGATGTGATATGGCCAGAAGTTGTGATGAATGATGAATGATATATTGTGATGTATGAGATCATGTTCTTGTAATAGGAATCACGACTTGCATGTCGATGAGTATGACAACCGGCATGAGCCATAGGAGTTGTCTTTATTTTTTGTATGACCTGCGTGTCATTGAAGAACGCCATGTAAATTACTTTACTTTATTGCTAAACGCGTTAGCCATAGAAGTAGAAGTAGTCGTTGGCGTGACAACTTCATGAAGACACAATGATGGAGATCATGATGATGGAGATCATGGTGTCATGCCGGTGACGAAGATGATCATGGAGCCCCGAAGATGGAGATCAAAGGAGCTATATGATATTGGCCATATCATGTCACTACTATATAATTGCATGTGATGTTTATTATGTTTTATGCATCTTGTTTACTTAGAACGGCGGTAGTAAATAAGATGATCCCTTATAATAATTTCAAGAAAGTGTTCCCCCTAACTGTGCACCGTTGCTAAAGTTCGTCGTTTCGAAGCACCATGTGATGATCGGGTGTGATAGATCCTTACGTTCACATACAACGGGTGTAAGACAGATTTACACATGCAAAACACTTAGGGTTAACTTGACGAGCCTAGCATGTACAGACATGGCCTCGGAACACAGAGACCGAAAGGTCGAACACGAGTCGTATGGAAGATACGATTAACATGGAGATGTTCACCGACGATGACTAGTCCGTCTCACGTGATGATCGGACACGGCCTAGTCGACTCGGATCGTGTAACACTTAGATGACTAGAGGGGTGTCAAATCTGAGTGGGAGTTCATTCAATAATTTGATTAGATGAACTTAATTATCATGAACTTAGTCTAAAACCTTTGCAAATATGTCTTGTAGATCAAATGGCCAACGCTCATGTCAACATGAACTTCAACGTGTTCCTAGAGAAAACCAAGCTGAAAGATGATGGCAGCAACTATACGGACTGGGTCCGGAACCTGAGGATCATCCTCATAGCTGCCAGGAAACAATATGTCCTAGAAGGACCGCTAGGTGATGCACCCGTCCCACAGAACCAAGACATTATGAATGCTTGGCAGTCTCGCGCTGATGATTACTCCCTCGTTCAGTGCGGCATGCTTTACAGCTTAGAACCGGGGCTCCAAAAGCGTTTTGAGCAACACGGAGCATATGAGATGTTCGAGGAGCTGAAACTAGTTTTCCAAGCTCATGCCCGGGTCGAGAGATATGAAGTCTCCGACAAGTTCTATAGTTGTAAGATGGAGGAAAATAGTTCTGTCAGTGAGTATATACTCAAAATGTCTGGGTTGCACAACCGCCTGTCCCAGCTGGACATTAACCTCCCGGATGAGGCGGTCATTGATAGAATCCTTCAGTCGCTCCCACCAAGCTACAAGAGCTTTGTGATGAACTACAATATGCAGGGGATGGTGAAGACCATTCCTGAAGTATTTCCAATGCTGAAGTCAGCAGAGGTTGAAATCAAGAAAGAACATCAAGTGTTGATGGTCAATAAGACCACTAAGTTCAAGAAGGGCAAGGGTAAGAAGAACTTCAAGAAGGACGGCAAAGATGTTGCCACGCCCGGTAAGCTAGTTGCCGGGAAGAAGTCAAAGAATGGACCCAAGCCTGAAACTGAGTGCTTTTATTGCAAGGGGAAGGATCACTGGAAGCGGAACTGCCCCAAATACTTAGCGGACAAGAAGGCCGGCAACGCTAAAGGTATATTTGATATACATGTAATTGATGTGTACCTTACCAGTACTCGTAGTAACTCCTGGGTATTTGATACCGGTGTCGTTGCTCACATTTGTAACTCACAGCAGGAGCTGCGGAATAAGCGGAGACTGGCGAAGGACGAGGTGACGATGCGCGTCGGGAATGGTTCCAAGGTCGATGTGATCGCCGTCGGCACGCTACCTCTACATTTACCTACGGGATTAGTTTTAAACCTCAATGATTGTTATTTAGTGCCAAGTTTGAGCATGAACATTGTATCTGGATCTCGTTTAATACGAGATGGCTACTCATTTAAATCCGAGAATAATGGTTGTTCTATTTATATGAGAGATATGTTTTATGGTCATGCCCCGATGGTTAATGGTTTATTCTTAATGAATCTCGAACGTAATGTTACACATATTCATAGCGTGAATACCAAAAGATGTAAAGTTGATAACGATAGTCCCACATACTTGTGGCACTGCCGCCTTGGTCACATTGGTGTCAAGCGCATGAAGAAGCTCCATGCTGATGGACTTTTAGAGTCTCTCGATTATGAATCATTTGACACATGCGGACCATGCCTCATGGGCAAAATGACCAAGACCCCGTTCTCCGGAACAATGGAGCGAGCAACCAACTTGTTGGAAATCATACATACCGATGTGTGCGGTCCAATGAGCGTTGAGGCTCGCGGAGGATATCGTTATGTTCTCACTCTCACTGATGACTTGAGTAGATATGGGTATGTCTACTTGATGAAACACAAGTCTGAGACCTTTGAAAAGTTCAAGGAATTTCAGAATGAAGTAGAGAATCAACGTGACCGAAAGATAAAATTCTTACGATCAGATCGTGGAGGAGAATATTTAAGTCACGAATTTGGTACACACTTAAGAAAATGTGGAATCGTTTCACAACTCACGCCGCCTGGAACACCTCAGCATAACGGTGTGTCCGAACGTCGTAATCGCACTCTATTGGATATGGTGCGATCTATGATGTCTCTTACTGATTTACCGCTATCATTTTGGGGATACGCTCTAGAGACAGCTACATTCACTTTAAATAGGGCACCGTCTAAATCCGTTGAGACGACACCGTATGAATTACAGTTTGGGAAGAAACCTAAGCTGTCGTTTCTAGAAGTTTGGGGATGCGATGCTTATGTCAAGAAACTTCAACCTGAAAAGCTCGAACCCAAGTCAGAAAAATGCATCTTCATAGGATACCCTAAAGAAACCATTGGGTATACCTTCTACTTAAGATCCGAGGGCAAGATCTTTGTTGCCAAGAACGGATCCTTTCTAGAAAAAGAGTTTCTCTCGAAAGAAGTAAGTGGGAGGAAAGTAGAACTCGATGAAGTCCTACCTCTTGAACGGATAGTAGTGCAGCTCAGGAAAACGTTCTTGTGATGCCTACACCAACTGAAGAGGAAGATAATGATGATGATCAAGGTACTTCGGATCAAGTTGCTACTGAACTTCGTAGGTCCACAAGGACACGTTCCGCACCAGAGTGGTACGACAACCCTGTCCTGGAAATCATGTTGTTGGACAACGGTGAACCTTCGAACTATGAAGAAGCAATGGCGGGCCCAGATTCCAACAAATGGCTAGAAGCCATGAAATCCGAGATAGAATCCATGTATGAAAACAAAGTATGGACTTTGACTGACTTGCCCGATGATCGGCGAGCGATAGAAAACAAATGGATCTTTAAGAAGAAGACGGACGCGGATGGAAATGTCACCATCTATAAAGCTCGACTTGTCGCTAAGGGGTATCGGCAAGTTCAAGGGATTGACTACAATGAGACTTTCTCTCCCGTAGCGAAGCTTAAGTCCGTCCGAATCAGGTTAGCAATTGCCACATACTATGATTATGAGATATGGTAGATGGACGTCAAAACAGCATTCCTTAATGGGCATCTTAAGGAAGAACTGTATATGATGCAGCCGGAGGGTTTTGTCGATCCTAAGAATGCTAACAAAGTATGCAAGCTCCAGCGATCCATTTATGGGTTGGTGCAAGCATCTCGGAGTTGGAACATTCGCTTTGATGAGATGATCAAAGCGTTTGGGTTTATGCAGACTTATGGAGAAGCCTGCGTTTACAAGAAAGTGAGTGGGAGCTCTGTAGCATTTCTCATATTATATGTAGATGACATACTTTTGATGGGAAATGATATAGAATTCTTGGATAGCAATAAGGCCTACTTGAATAAGTGTTTTTCAATGAAGGACCTTGGAGAAGCTGCTTACATATTAGGCATCAAGATCTATAGGGATAGATCGAGACGCCTCATAGGTCTTTCACAAAGCACATACCTTGATAAGATTTTGAAGAAGTTCAAAATGGATCAGTCCAAGAAAGGGTTCTTGCCTGTACTGCAAGGTGTGAGATTGAGCTCGGCTCAATGCCCGACCACGGCAAAAGATAAGGAAGAGATGAGCGTCATCCCCTATGCCTCAGCCATAGGATCTATTATGTATGCCATGCTGTGTACCAGACCTGATGTAAACCTTGCCGTAAGTTTGGTAGGAAGGTACCAAAGTAATCCCGGCAAGGAACACTGGACAGCGGTCAAGAATATCCTGAAGTACCTGAAAAGGACAAAGGACATATTTCTCGTTTATGGAGGTGACGAAGAGCTCATCGTAAAGGGTTACGTCGATGCTAGCTTTGACACAGATCTGGATGACTCTAAGTCACAAACCGGATACGTGTATATGTTGAATGGTGGAGCAGTAAGCTGGTGCAGCTGCAAGCAGAGCGTCGTGGCGGGATCTACATGTGAAGCGGAGTACATGGCAGCCTCGGAGGCAGCGCATGAAGCAATTTGGGTGAATGAGTTCATCACTGACCTAGGAGTCATACCCAATGCGTCGGGGCCGATCAAACTCTTCTGTGACAACACTGGAGCTATTGCCCTTGCCAAGGAGCCCAGGTTTCACAAGAAGACTAGGCACATCAAGTGTCGCTTCAACTCCATCCGTGAAAATGTTCAAGATGGAGACATAGATATTTGTCAAGTACATACGGATCTGAATGTCGCAGATCCGTTGACTAAACCTCTCTCGCGAGCAAAACATGATCAACACCAGAACTCTATGGGTGTTCGATTCATCACAATGTAACTAGATTATTGACTCTAGTGCAAGTGGGAGACTGTTGGAAATATGCCCTAGAGGCAATAATAAAAGGATTATTATTATATTTCCTTGTTCATGATAATTGTCTTTTATTCATGCTATAATTGTATTATCCGGAAATCGTAATACACGTGTGAATACATAGACCACAATACATCCCTAGTAAGCCTCTAGTTGACTAGCTCGTTGGTCAATAGATAGTCATGGTTTCCTGACTATGGACATTGGATGTCATTGACAACGGGATCACATCATTAGGAGAATGATGTGATGGACAAGACCCAATCCTAAGCATAGCACAAGATCGTGTAGTTCGTTTTGCTAGAGCTTTTCCAATGTCAAGTATGTCTTCCTTAGACCATGAGATCGTGTAACTCCCGGATACCGTAGAAGTGCTTTGGGTGTACCAAACGTCACAACGTAACTGGGTGACTATAAAGGTGCACTACAGGTATCTCCGAAAGTTTCTGTTGTGTTGACACGGATCGAGACTGGGATTTGTCACTCCGGATTACGGAGAGGTATCACTCGGCCCACTGGTCGTGCATCATCATAATGAGCTCAAAGTGACCAAGTGTCTGGTCATGGGATCATGCATTACGGTACGAGTAAAGTGACTTGCCGGTAACGAGACTGAACGAGGTATTGGGATACCGACGATCGAGTCTCAGGCAAGTAACATACCGTCTGACAAAGGGAATTGCATACGGGGTTGATTGAATCCTCGACATCGTGGTTCATCCGATGACATCATCGAGGAGCATGTGTGAGTCAACATGGGTATCCAGATCCCGCTGTTGGTTATTGACCGGAGAGCCGTCTCGGTCATGTCTGCGTGTCTCCCGAACCCGTAGGGTCTACACACTTAAGGTTCGGTGATGCTAGGGTTATTAGGAAGACTTGTATGTGATTACCGAATGTTGTTCGGAGTCCCGGATGAGATCCCGGACGTCACGAGGAGTTCCGGAATGGTCCGGAGGTAAAGATTTATATATGGGAAGTTGTCATGCGGACACCGGAAAGTTTCGGGGGCATATCGGTATTGTACCGGGGCCACCGGAGGGGTTCCGGGGGTCCACCGGGAGGGGACACCCCTCTTGGTGGGCCACATGGGCCGCGTGGGGCAGGGAACCAGCCCCTGGAGGGCTGGGCGCCCCCTCCCCCTTGGGCCCATGCACCTAGGATTGGGGGGGGGGAACCCTAAAGGGGGCGCACCCCCTTTGCTTGGGGGGCAAGCCCCCTCCCTGGCCGCCGCCCCCCCCTCTAGATCTCATCTAGAGGGGGCCGGCCCCTTTCCCTTTCCCCTATAAATAGAGGGGCGAGGGGAGGGCTGAACACCTGATCCAAGGCGCAGCCCCTCCCCTCCCCAACACCTCTCCTCCTCCGTTGTGCGCTTGGCGAAGCCTGTCGGAGTACTGCCTCTCCACCATCATCACGCCGTCGTACTGCTGCTAGAGCCTTCTTACTCAACCTCTCCTTCCCCCTTGCTAGATCAAGAAGGAGGAGACGTCGTCCGTACCGTACATGTGTTGAACGCGGAGGTGTTGTCTGTTCAGCACTTGGTCATCGGTGATCTAAATCACGGTGAGTACGACTCCATCATCACCGTTCCCTCGAACGCTTCCGTACGCAATCTACAAGTGGTATGTAGATGTAATCTCTCTCCCATGACTCATTGCTTAGATGAACTCATAGATGGATCTTGGTGAAACCGTAGGAAAATTTTTAATTTTCTGCAACGTTCCCCAACATCATTGCCATTCGTTGTTCCACTGCCAATAGAGGTTCCGCTGCCTCGAGTTGTTATGCTGCTTGCATAGAGAAACTGTGGTTGGCGTAGTGTCACCGTGTTGGTGTTATTCATTGTAATATCGGAGACCTTTTACTCATATTCGTGTTGCAATAGAGAGTCGGTTTGTTCTATGCTAAGCGGTGCCGTATTCCAGAAGACTTCATCTCGATCTCTGGGCCGGAATACGGGGCGTCCGGTTTCTCTGAGCCGGGGTGCCACATATGGTCACCCTGTTACAGATGACATTGTAGCAACCATGCGCTCATGGTCTAAGGAACTAAAGCATACGTTAACTCTCTGTGTGATAACTATAGACTTGCGACGATAACATCTCAAAGTATAACAAACAAGTTGTATGATGGTTCTTCTAACATCATACTATCATAGTTGTTTGGCATCCTCGTTACACTTAAAAAATGCCCATGATCAGGAAAACATAACCATGATGCAACACTTGAGCTAGTCCTAGAGGCAAGACTAGGAATCAGGTTTTACCATTTATAACTCTACACGTGCTTATGGGTTTTCTTGTATCACATATTCAAGAACCATATCAGGTATAGCATAGAATATAAACTCTTAATTATAAACATGAAAAAATAATGCAAATATAATTACCTCTAGGGCATATTTCCAACATTTCTCTAGATAATTTTATCCACAAAAGTTCACTATGGGGAGATACAAGTTTGGGAGGTAGAGAGATCCACGACGAATAATGATCGGGAATGGTGAAGGCCAAGAGGGGATGGTGTCGGGGGCATACAATAATAAGCGATTCAAATACTGACAGGTAGTGAATAGCAGGTTATGAATTATAATAGGACACACACACAAGAACACCGACCAGCAAGGAAATCGAAGGGTCGGATTTTTATGAACAACACAGACATATTGTCAGGACCCCGACTCAATGCCACATCGATCTAGCAGGTAACACCTCATATCACTTTGCGGCCTCACACACGGTATTCCCACGGGTGTCGCCTTACCTTTGCCCGGGACCGTTTGCGCCTTTTGGCACACGTATATGACAGTGTCGCTAGCATCCATATGATAAGGAGCCCGGGCTGACATGCCTAGTCGTAAACCCAAAGTGGCACAGACTTACAGGGACAGGCATCCATGACCCAGCATCGAACGTGTCGGTCATCAGCGAGTGAATCCAGGCTGTAGCACTGGGCTAGCAGGACTTCGGTGAACCGGGCTGTAGCGGGCTAACAGGACTCCGGTATTCACCGCGTGACATTTCCCCGAAGGGACAGACACAGGAACGAAGAAGGACACATGCCGGCCAGCCTAAGTGTTCCGGAGCAGTAGCAAGCTACCATGGCTCGGTGGAAACACTAGGAGACATTTCCCTGTAAGAGAGGCTACTAAAGATAAACAACTAGATGGTCAGATCCCACACATACCAAGCATTTCAATAACATACACATAATATGCTCGATATGTGCAAATACAACATGGCATCACAACATGACTCTACGACTCAAGTATTTATTCAATAGGCTCCGAGGAGCGAGATATTACAAACAGGGGTCTCACGACCCAACATTCAGAGCATACAAAACAAAGCACAAGCGGAAGCTATCATGTTTGAGTACAGACATCTATAAATGAAAAAAGCTGAGGAGCCTGACTATCTACCAATCCTGACGAGGGCACAAGATCGTAGCTGAGGTAACAAGCTAAACGTCGAAGACCACGCGGAATTACTAGTGAGACTGAAGTCTCTCTGCAAAAACATAAAAATAGGCAAACGTGAGTACAAATGTACCCAGCAAGACTTACATCAGAACTATCTACATATGCATCATTATCAACAAAGGGATGGTGGGGTTTAACTGCAGCAAGCCATCTTTGACTCGGTGGCTATCCTGAACTACGACTGCAAGTAACTCTTTTGAGGTGGCGCACACGAGTCCACATATTCACCATATCAATACACCACTATGGAACCGCTCCCGTCTCCCTACGAGAACACCATCCATAGCACTCACGCTTATCTTGCGTATTTTAGGGTATCCACTTTCACTTGTCTATGAACTGATATAAGCAACCCAGAAGTCCTTTACCGCGGACACGGCTATTCGAATAGATGATGTTAACCCTGCAGGGGTGTACTTCTTCATACATGTTTCCACCACTTAGCGTCTGCACACGACATGTGCTCGGCAGACTTCAAGCGAAAGCCGACGTGGGTGTAGACCACGACCTACCTATACACTCAAGTCTCTAGTCCAGGTTTATCGCCTATTCGGGTTCCATCCATGAGGAGATCCGGCCGGAGTTTCGCTCACAGCCCCAAACGATGTGAACAGGGTTCCCGAGATACCAAACGGGCATCCGGTACACCGTGCCACGTACCTACCGCATCACAGCCCACCCCTACGGTCAGCGCTGTCCACGGCCTCCAGTAAGCTACAAACACCAGAAACTACTTGCAACTCCTGGACAGAGGACAAGGGTGAATAAGAAGTCGAGCGGGGTCATATTTCAGGGCCCAATGTATGGTAGTAGCTGAATCATGGATCACAAACACAGAACTCAGTTCTTGAGGACGGCTTCAATGAGACAACCCACCATGTACTCCTACATGGCCTCTCACCGACACCTTTTACCAAATCGTGTTCACACACTTAGCTCACACACAGTAGGACATGTTCACCCGCCTCTGATTCATCCCGGATGAATCAGACCTGACTCAACTCTAAGCAGTAGCAGGCGTGACAAACAAGCATGAATGAGTAGGAAGAACAGGGCTCAAACAACTCCTACTCATGCTAGTGGGTTTCATCTATTTACTGTGGCAATGACAGGTCATGCAAAGGATAAAGGGGTTTGGCTACCGCAGCAAGTAACAGATGAATCGGTGTTGTCCTAATGCAGTAAAAGAGAGCAGGAGCGAGAGAGTAGGATTGTATCGGAATGAACGAGGGGGTTTTGCTTGCCTGGCACTTCTGAAGATAACATTGAGTCTTCATCAGTGTCAACGATCACATCATCGGTATCACGTCTATCGAGAGGGGACAAATACCGGCAACACAGAAGGGAACACAATCAATGCAATGCACAATATGATGCATGATCATGACATGGCAAAATGAATGTGTTTTGGGCTAATGCATCTAAAACCAGATTAAATGAAGTTGGTTTGAATCCAAGATTCAAATTCAAACTCCATATGTGGTTATTTAAATGTCATTCACTTCATTTGCCCTAAACAGTAGTGATAAGTTGTTCTAACATGCATGTAAATGGTACAGATGGATTCCTTGAATTTTTCTGATAATTTTTCATATATAAATTATTTAATTTGGAGTTACGGTTAATTTTCTATGATTTTTAGAAGTTTATACAATTTCTCTGGAATTATAAATCATTTCCTAATTTATTTTAATTCCAGAAAGGAATTATTGCGTCAGCATGACCTCATGCTGACCTCAGCAGGTCAACGGGCGCCGTCCAGGTCAAACTGACCTGTGGGCCCTGCGTGTCAGTGTCTGGACTAACTAACTTAATTAAAATTAACCCTAACTAACTTAGTTAGCCGGGCGGGGCCCGCATGTCAGTGAGTCAGTGGCTTAACTAAAATAGTTATTAAATTAACCAAAAGTTAGCAGGGGACGGGCCCACACGTCAGTGACCCAGGGGGGTCAAATCCCTGGTCAACCGGGCTAATCCACCGGCGTCTAACCGCCGGCAACGACCAGACGCGGCGGTGGCTCGCCGGAATGGCTGCTCCGGCGCCCAATCGACGCGCGGAGGGGTTCTACAGGGAGCTCAAGCTCGTGCGCATCCAATGGAGCAAGCCAGAGGAGTTGGGGTTGGCTGTGGCGGCTGCCAGGTAAACTGAGGTAAGTTCTCTCTCTGCTTTTATTTATTGTTTTTCTATTTTGTTCTGTTTTGTTTTGGTTTAGTAAAATACTAAACCATTTTATAAAATCCTGAAAATAATTATGTGGCTAGAACTAAAATATACCAAACCACATAAAATGTTCCAGTAATTTTTGGACATATATTATTTATATATCAAATATATATCCAATGCAAATAGCTATTTATTTAATTCAAAGGCCCAAAATAATTAACTCTGAGATACCAAAAATATTGTTTTGAGTTTTACCTCTTTGCAATATTTTCAGAGACTAAGAGGAGCATTTTCTTGGACTTCTTTGAGGAGATTGTAATGTTGATCATTTTTAGAAGGTTTCTGAGGCTTTGAAAATTCCTCAATTCAAATTTCATTTGAATTAAAACATGATGCTCACATGAGGTCTAGCCTAGTGCACTACCAGCAGCTAGGGATGTGACAACTCACCCCCACTAAACAAGAATCTCGTCTCGAGATTCAAGCGTAGGGTAAGGTGAAGGGTAAACGCAACTGGTATAATCTTCACGATCCAGGTTGCACTGCATAGGAACGTTGATTCGATCACCATCATTTTCTTGAAGTCTTGCCTTGAGAAATCCTGCCAACATGACATGGAGAGAAGGACGAGACTCTAGAAGGGTCGATCTTCTCGAAGATCGAACAATTCAGGATTAACTCACGGAATGAGACATAGCAACCTCTCTCGAGCTGAGGGACGAAGCACACATCCATAAGAATGGAGTGAGGCAGATGACGAAGGTTCACTAGGTAGACAACAATTCCACACTTAAGAAGGTGGTAAACGATTGTCAACGTAGCGAGGAGTTAAGTTGACATGACACCATAATGATGCACCTTAGGGAAGGTGACTCGAAGATATATCCCCTTAAGTGGCAAAAAGAATTACTTTTGATACCGAGATCATTGAAACTCTTTAAACCAACCTAAGGCAATTCTCGACCGATCGTTTGGAGGGGGGTCGGTAGAATGGCATACTCGGACTTGGATGATGTGGATTACCTTGTTGAAGACAACGTAATGGATGAATTTGCTTACCACCGGAAATGGAAGAGACCCATGGTAGAATGGCACATTGGCGGTGCAAGCTGGGAACAAAATGCAAATGCTGGGAATGATTCTGGTAACTGGGGAAGAGCCCAACAATAGGGAGTGAATTCACTGTTTGAATAGGTCATAGCATTTGCCGAGGGAACTGAGAGCAAACCCAGTTAGTGCCGATGATAACACGTAGCGCTTGTGCGTGCTCTCAAGAACTTGAGCATTTCCACATTCATCAAGGTTTTACCAATATCTGTGTCAAGGATCCTGGCAACACAACTTGCTACCACGATGAATGATGATGGATGATGCAGATGCAAAGGAAGATAACACGTCTCAGATTTCATCTTAGTGAGGCCAAGGAAATAAAATCTGGATGATCGACCGAGAGACATTTAGCACTCCGCTTCTAATGTTCTCCTTGATGTGCTAGGGTATCCCATTCATAGATACGGTTTGATAACTAGAACATCAAGTAAAAGGTCGGACTTCGGAACACAGAAATCCATAGGGGTAACTAGGGAGTAAATCCTACGAAATCCCTATGGGGAGGTGGCCAACTTCATCAATCAAGATATTATAATAACAGGTCTTCTGGCTGGGTGTGTTGGCCACGACATCCACTTTACCGGTTATCGCGCGACCAATATTATAATTCTTGGGAAATATTCCAACCATCATATCTGCCTGAGATTCAGATCTGGTTGGTGTCAGGATATTCCAGACTCATCGAGTCTAGGAAGAAAAATGAAAGTTTGCAACACAAATCGACGAGATGACGTTGCGGGATTCTCGGGAGATGAACTACGATAGCAAGCTCTAAACATGAGCTGGTTCTGCTACAAACATGTGAACACGCTGTCCCAGACAAGCATGACCACATAGTAGTCTTATAATAAAACACTACCGAGTTCAGGAGGGGGAACCATCAACGAGGGTATCGAAGTCCTTACATAAGTCCGGATTAGCTCTTATGAAGGAACTCCTTCTCCTTGAACAAATCAATCAGTGGCTTGGTGTGCTAGGGATACATATAGATTGAAGGTTGCAAGTCTTCAAACCACAGCATTCTTCGCACGTGTGCATGACTGATTTGGAATGATTCCAAAGGAAGCAACATTGACTTTCTCGAATCCACGGCGGCAACTTGCATCAGATGCACATGAATTAAAGGAAGTCACTACCTTCATCCAAACATATGCTTCATGAGCTAGCATGGGCAAATGCTTTCAAAAGTTTCCAACACTAGCTTAATGTTCAGCAAAATTATGGAGAAGACAAGGATGTTGTCAATGGGCACAACAACAATTCATCTGGGTTTCCTTTTAAAAGGAATTCCATAGTTAAGTGAACACGTGATAACATTGGTCAGACCAGAGATGTAATGGTGTATGCTCGAGGGATCAACCACGAATAAGACAACATTACGAGCATCGTTGGTACTGATTTGATTTGACGATAGCCCACACTCAAATCAAAGGATTGATAAGACAATAGGTCCAGCAACTGATCACAGGGACCAATCGATGAAGATATCATCTTTCTTCAACACACACTACACAAGAATATTCCTTTGGAACGAACTAAGTTAGGCAAGCTTTTATCTTCCAACTCTCCAAGTTGTTGTCTAGCTTAACCAACTAGCTCAGGGATATCTAACACCGATTCTTGGAGAGAAGGTGGTTCACAAGAAACCAACTTGATCACGAGCTCAACATAACAGTCAGGGAACAACCTGGTAATACTTCCGAGAAGATATTCGGAAAATCACGAACCACCGGTATGTTATTAAGCTCGAGAACAATCTTGCTTTTGAGGGCAAGACGATATGATCAAATGAGTGAGGACTTGACAAGATCCTAACTCATCAATCGAAGGGTGCACCAGGAAATAAGGACTAGGTAGCACGATCAATCTTAGAATGGTGATTCAATAACCAACATACTAAGAATAAGATTATTATCCTTTAACTACCAAGCAACAGAGTTGCTAGCAGTATTGATCTCACACGCCATGATTCATTTGTCGGCATTCCGGTTACAATAACACAGGAACCGAGGAATGAACAATGATGGCAAAAGTATCACTGTACCAAGAGTTCATAGGATGGTGTGCAATTCCGATAACAATCCCGATATAAAAGATGGTAATACTCCAAGGTAGAACAGAGCAAAAGCTGAATTGGCATTTTGATCTGCGGAGCACAACTTCTTTGACCCAATCCTGGATATGGAAGGGGTACTGGAGTTTGTTTCTCCAAGTCATTCAGGACAGAATGGCTTGACGGACCACAAGGGTAATAGGCATCGATAAACGAATGCATGCATACTCTTGACTATCAATTGATAGACGAGGGTCAGAATGCAACTAAAGAGAGCAACTCAAAGGAACATATGATTTCCTGAGTTGTGGATGCATGGTTTAGCATGTTGAACCAAGTTCAACATGTTTCTTCCGGATAACCCCTGCAGAAAGGTAGAACTGGCAGAGCCACAATATATAATGGAGAACTCATCAAAAATAATCCTGTTGTGATATTTCAGTCCAACGAGGAACTTCTGCCATAAGTAGTTCATGGTATTTGGAAGAAGAAGATACCACGGACTTCAAGGACTATCGCAAAGGTTACTAATATCCTGAAGGAACTAGCAAACACTATCAACATGAAGTAAGTAGAGTGAATCTCGGGTTCAAGAACCCAGGAACAGAATACCTATTACTAAGTAGCATCACGGGATGCTTTCGAGAATGATGGCCAGAATCATCACACTGGGAACACAAATCATGGCTAAATTGCTAGGTGATCCCCTAAGACACCTAGGGTCATAATAATATCTCCAACATATATGTCAAGGTAACGAAGTACCTCAACTCACTGATTAGTGTGGTTAATCTGGCCCATGGGAACATTGAAACGGGAAGAAAGGATTTGCAATTGCATCAGACTACTTAGAAACCTGGGATGACTCGGACAGCATAACGGCTGTAAATGCTCAGAAAAGATTTGAGACATTCACAAAAATGGTGGCATAACCACTCAGAAGCACAATATCAAGATTTCGAGATCAACAATTAACATACGGAAGTAGTAGAAACTGAACTTAAGCTTAAATCCAACAATCTTATAAGTCTACGAATTAGTAACGCGTGATCCTGATAGAAAGAAGAGATAGCCTAGTTCTTAATCCCCGTAGAAAAGATAAGATGACTTAGATCAGAAGGCATAAGGTATAAGGAGTAAAAAGAGCCTTACGTTCCATCCCACAATCAATTCCCTTATATAACTAAAGAATTTCTAGACTCAACTTCGACCAGTTGGCTTGGTAATCCTACAGGCAGTCAAGCTCTGATACCAACGCTGTCAGGACCCCGACTCAATGCCACATCGATCTAGCATGTAACACCTCATATCACTTTGCGGCCTCACGCACGGTATTCCCACGGGTATCGCCTTACCTTTGCCCGGGACCGTTTGCACCTTTTGGCACACGTATATGACAGTGTCGCTAGCATCCATATGATAAGGAGCCCGGGCTGACATGGCTAGTCGTAAACCCAAAGCGGCACAGACTTACAGGGACAGGCATCCATGACCCAGCATCGAACGTGTCGGTCATCAGCGAGTGAATCCAGGCTGTAGCACTGGGCTAGCAGGACTCCGGTGAACCGGGCTGTAGCGGGCTAACAGGACTCCGGTATTCACCGCGTGACATTTCCCCGAAGGGACAGACACAGGAACGAAGGACACATGCCGACCAGCCTAAGTGTTCCGGAGCAGTAGCAAGCTACCATGGCTCGGTGGAAACACTAGGAGACATTTCCCCGTAAGAGAGGCTACTAAAGATAAACAACTAGATGGTCAGATCCCACACATACCAAGCATTTCAATAACATACACACAATATGCTCGATATGTGCAAATACAACATGGCATCACAACATGACTCTACGACTCAAGTATTTATTCAATAGGCTCCGAGGAGCGAGATATTACAAACAGGGGTCTCACGACCCAACATTCAGAGCATACAAAACAAAGCACAAGCGGAAGCTATCATGTCTGAGTACAGACATCTATAAATGAAAAAAGCTGAGAAGCCTGACTATCTACCAATCCTGACGAGGGCACAAGATCGTAGCTGAGGTAACAAGCTAAACGTCGAAGACCACGCGGAATTACTAGTGAGACTGAAGTCTCTCTGCAAAAACATAAAAATAGGCAAACGTGAGTACAAATGTACCCAGCAAGACTTACATCAGAACTATCTAGATATGCATCATTATCAACAAAGGGATGGTGGGGTTTAACTGCAGCAAGCC
Organism: Triticum aestivum; assembly: GCF_018294505.1. Lineage (NCBI taxonomy): Eukaryota > Viridiplantae > Streptophyta > Magnoliopsida > Poales > Poaceae > Triticum > Triticum aestivum. Next base: position 595,592,720 of record NC_057798.1, on the reverse strand, counting down.
AGCTTTGACTCGGTGGCTATCCTGAACTACGACTGCAAGTAACTCTTTTGAGGTGGCGCACACGAGTCCACATATTCACCATATCAATACACCACTATGGAACCGCTCCCGTCTCCCTACGAGAACGCCATCCATAGCACTCACGCTTATCTTGCGTATTTTAGGGTATCCACTTTCACTTGTCTATGAACTGATATAAGCAACCCAGAAGTCCTTTACCGCGGACACGGCTATTCGAATAGATGATGTTAACCCTGCAGGGGTGTACTTCTTCATACATGTTTCCACCACTTAGCGTCTGCACACGACATGTGCTCGGCAGACTTCAAGCGAAAGCCGACGTGGGTGTAGACCACGACCTACCTATACACTCAAGTCTCTAGTCCAGGTTTATCGCCTATTCAGGTTCCATCCATGAGGAGATCCGGCCGGAGTTTCGCTCACAGCCCCAAACGATGTGAACAGGGTTCCCGAGATACCAAACGGGCATCCGGTACACCGTGCCACGTACCTACCGCATCACAGCCCACCCCTACGGTCAGCGCTGTCCACGGCCTCCAGTAAGCTACAAACACCAGAAACTACTTGCAACTCCTGGACAGAGGACAAGGGTGAATAAGAAGTCGAGCGGGGTCATATTTCAGGGCCCAATGTATGGTAGTAGCTGAATCATGGATCACAAACACAGAACTCAGTTCCTGAGGACGGCTTCAATGAGACAACCCACCATGTACTCCTACATGGCCTCTCACCGACACCTTTTACCAAATCGTGTTCACACACTTAGCTCACACACAGTAGGACATGTTCACCCGCCTCTGATTCATCCCGGATGAATCAGACCTGACTCAACTCTAAGCAGTAGCAGGCGTGACAAACAAGCATGAATGAGTAGGCACAACAGGGCTCAAACAACTCCTACTCATGCTAGTGGGTTTCATCTATTTACTGTGGCAATGACAGGTCATGCAAAGGATAAAGGGGTTTGGCTACCGCAGCAAGTAACAGATGAATCGGTGTTGTCCTAATGCAGTAAAAGAGAGCAGGGGCGAGAGAGTAGGATTGTATCGGAATGAACGAGGGGGTTTTGCTTGCCTGGCACTTCTGAAGATAACATTGAGTCTTCATCAGTGTCAACGATCACATCATCGGTATCACGTCTATCGAGAGGGGACAAATACCGGCAACACAGAAGGGAACACAATCAATGCAATGCACAATATGATGCATGATCATGACATGGCAAAATGAATGTGTTTTGGGCTAATGCATCTAAAACCAGATTAAATGAAGTTGGTTTGAATCCAAGATTCAAATTCAAACTCCATATGTGGTTATTTAAATGTCATTCACTTCATTTGCCCTAAACAGTAGTGATAAGTTGTTCTAACATGCATGTAAATGGTACAGATGGATTCCTTGAATTTTTCTGATAATTTTTCATATATAAATTATTTAATTTGGAGTTACGGTTAATTTTCTATGATTTTTAGAAGTTTATACAATTTCTCTGGAATTATAAATCATTTCCTAATTTATTTTAATTCCAGAAAGGAATTATTGCGTCAGCATGACCTCATGCTGACCTCAGCAGGTCAACGGGCGCCGTCCAGGTCAAACTGACCTGTGGGCCCTGCGTGTCAGTGTCTGGACTAACTAACTTAATTAAAATTAACCCTAACTAACTTAGTTAGCCGGGCGGGGCCCGCATGTCAGTGAGTCAGTGGCTTAACTAAAATAGTTATTAAATTAACCAAAAGTTAGCAGGGGACGGGCCCACACGTCAGTGACCCAGGGGGGTCAAATCCCTGGTCAACCGGGCTAATCCACCGGCGTCTAACCGCCGGCAACGACCAGACGCGGCGGTGGCTCGCCGGAATGGCTGCTCCGGCGCCCAATCGACGCGCGGAGGGGTTCTACAGGGAGCTCGAGCTCGTGCGCATCCAATGGAGCAAGCCAGAGGAGTTGGGGTTGGCTGTGGCGGCTGCCAGGTAAACTGAGGTAAGTTCTCTCTCTGCTTTTATTTATTGTTTTTCTATTTTGTTCTGTTTTGTTTTGGTTTAGTAAAATACTAAACCATTTTATAAAATCCTGAAAATAATTATGTGGCTAGAACTAAAATACACCAAACCACATAAAATGTTCCAGTAATTTTTGGACATATATTATTTATATATCAAATATATATCCAATGCAAATAGCTATTTATTTAATTCAAAGGCCCAAAATAATTAACTCTGAGATACCAAAAATATTGTTTTGAGTTTTACCTCTTTGCAATATTTTCAGAGACTAAGAGGAGCATTTTCTTGGACTTCTTTGAGGAGATTTTAATGTTGATCATTTTTAGAAGGTTTCTGAGGCTTTGAAAATTCCTCAATTCAAATTTCATTTGAATTAAAACATGATGCTCACATGAGGTCTAGCCTAGTGCACTACCAGCAGCTAGGGATGTGACACATATCTACCTTATGTTGGGGAACGTAGCAGAAATTCAAAAAAATTCCTACGTATCACCAAGATCTATCTATGGAGAAACCAGCAACGAGGGGAAGGAGAGTGCATCTACATACCCTTGTAGATTGCTAAGCGGAAGCGTTCAAGAGAACGGGGTTGAAGGAGTCGTACTCGTCGTGATCCAAATCACCGGAGATCCTAGTGCCGAACGGATGGCACCTCCACGTTCAACACACGTACAGCCCGGTGACATCTCCCATGCCTTGATCCAGCAAGGAGAGAGGGAGAGGTTGGGGAAGACTTCATCCAGCAGCAGCACAACTGCGTGGTGGTGGTGGAGGAGCGTGGCAATCCTGCAGGGCTTCGCCAAGCACCGCGAGATATGAGGAGAAAGAGAGGTAGGGCTGCGCCAACAGGAGAAGAAACTCGTGTGTTGGGCTGCTCCTATGCCTCCACTATATATAGGGGGAGAGGGGGCTGCACCCCCACCTAGGTTTCTATCCCTAAGGGGAGGCGGCCAAGGGGTGGAGAGGGGGAAACTTGCCCCCCAAGCAAGGTGGGGGGCCCCCTCCCCAAACCCTAGGCGCCTTGGGCCCTTGTGGGGGGGCGCACCAGCCCACCTGGGGATGGTCCCCTCCCACACTTGGCCCATGCAGCCCTCCGGGGCCAGTGGCCCCACTTGGTGGACCCCCGGGACCCTCCCGGTGGTCCCGGTACGTTACCGATAAAACCCGAAACTTTTCCGGTGACCAAAACAGGACTTCCCATATATAAATCTTTACCTCCGGACCATTCTGGAACTCCTCGTGACATTTGGGATCTCATACGGGACTCCGAACAACATTCGGTAACCACATACAAACTTCCTTTATAACCTTAGCGTCATCGAACCTTAAGTGTGTAGACCCTACGGGTTCGGGAGACATGTAGACATGACCGAGACGTTCTCCGGTCAATAACCAACAGCGGGATCTGGATACCCATGTTGGCTCCCACATATTCCACAATGATCTCATCGGATGAACCACGATGTCAAGGACTCAATCGATCCCGTATACAATTCCCTTTGTCTAGCGGTATTGTACTTGCCCGAGATTCGATCGTCGGTATACCGATACCTTGTTCAATCTCGTTACCGGCAAGTCTCTTTACTCGTTCCGTAACACATCATCCCGTGGTCAACCCCTTGGTCACATTGTGCACATTATGATGATGTCCTACCGAGTGGGCCCAGAGATACCTCTCCGTTTACACGGAGTGACAAATCCCAGTCTCGATTCGTGCCAACCCAACAGACACTTTCGGAGATACCTGTAGTGCACCTTTATAGCCACCCAGTTACGTTGTGACGTTTGGTACACCCAAAGCATTCCTACGGAATCCAGGAGTTGCACAATCTCATGGTCTAAGGAAATGATACTTGACATTAGAAAAGCTTTAGCATACGAACTACGATCTTTGTGCTAGGCTTAGGATTGGGTCTTGTCCATCACATCATTCTCCTAAGGATGTGATCCCGTTATCAACGACATCCAATGTCCATGGTCAGGAAACCGTAACCATCTGTTGATCAACGAGCTAGTCAACTAGAGGCTTACTAGGGACATGGTGTTGTCTATGTACCCACACATGTATCTGAGTTTCCTATCAATACAATTATAGCATGGATAATAAACGATTATCATGAACAAGGAAATATAATAATAACTTATTTATTATTGCCTCTAGGGCATATTTCCAACAGTCTCCCACTTGCACTAGAGTCAATAATCTAGTTCACATCGCCATGTGATTAACACTCACAGGTCACATCGCCATGTGACCAACATCCAAAGAGTTTACTAGTGTCACCAAACTAGTTCACATCACCATGTGATTAAGACTCAATGAGTTCTGGGGTTTGATCATGTTTTGCTTGTGAGAGAGGTTTTTAGTCAACGGGTTTGCAACATTCAGATTCGTATGTACTTCGCAAATCTCTAGGTCATATTGTAAATGCTGCTTCCACGCTCCACTTGAAGCTATTCCAAATGGTTGCTCCACTATACGTATCCGGTTTGCTACTCAGAGTCACTCGGATAGGTGTTAAAGCTTGCATCGACGTAACCCTTTACGCCAAACTCTTTATCACCTCCATAATTGAGAAACATGTCCTTATTTACTCCAAGGACAATTTTTGACCGCTGTCCAATGATCCATTCTTGGATCATTCTTGTACCCCTTGACTGGCTCATGGCAAGGCACACTTCTGGTGCGGTACACAGCATAGCATACTATAGAGCCTACGTCTAAAGCATAGGGGACGACATTCGTGTTTTCTCTCTCTTCTGCCGTGGTCGAGCTTTAACTCTTAACTTCATACCTTACAACTCAGGCAAGAACTCCTTCTTTGACTGATCCATCTTGAACACCTTCAAGATCATGTCAAGGTATGTGCTCATTTTGAAAGTACCATTAAGCGTTTTGATCCATCCTCATAGATCTTGATGCTCAATGTTCAAGTAGCTTAATCCAGGTTTTCCATTGAAAAACACTTTTCAAATAACCCTATATGCTTTACAGAAAATTCTACATCATTTCTGATCATCAATATGTCAACAACATATACTCATCAGAAATTCTATAGTGCTCCCACTCACTTCTTTGGAAACACAAGTTTCTCACAAACTTTGTATAAACCCAAAATCTTTGATCATCTTATCAAAGTGCATATTCCAACTCCGAGATGCTTACTCCAGTCCATGGAAGGATCGCTGGAGCCAGCATAGCTTTTAGCATCCTTAGGATCGACAAACCTTTCTGATTGTATCACATACAACCTTTCCTTACGAAAACTGGTAAGGAAACTCGTCTTGACATCCATCTGCCAGATTTCATAAATGCAGCTTATGCTAACATGATTCCGATGGACTTAAGCATCGCTAAGGATGAGAAAATCTCATCGTAGTCAACTCCTTGAACTTGTGAAAAACTCTTCGCCACAAGTCGAGCTTCATAGACGGTGACATTACCGTCCACGTCCGTCTTCTTCTTAAAGATCCATTTGTCTCAATGGTTTGCCGATCATCGAGCTAGTCCACAAAAGTCCATGCTTTGTTATGATACATGGATCCTATCTCGGATTTCATGGCTTCTAATCATTTGTTGGAATATGGGCCCACCATCGCTTCTCCACAGCTCGTAGGTTCATTGTTGTCTAGCAACATGACTTTCAAGACAGGATTATTGTCACCCTACGAGGTACGGTAGTGACTTGATCCGAAGATTCATGATCACTATCATAAGCTTCTACTTCATATGGTGTAGGTGCCACAGGAACAACTTCCTGTGCCCTGCTACACACTATTTGAAGTGACGGTTCAATAACCTCATCAAGTCTCCACCATCCTCCCACTCAATTCTTTCGAGAGAAACTTTTCCTCGAGAAAGGACCCGATTTAAGAAACAATCCCTATTGCTTTTGGATCTGAATTAGGAGGTATACACAACCATTTTGGGTATCCTATGAAGATGCATTTATCCGTTTGGGTTCGAGCTTATCACGATGAGACTTTTCCACATAAGCATCGCAGCCCCAAACTTTCAAGAAACGACAGCTTAGGTTTCTCTAAACCATAGTTCTCACGGTGTCATCTCAATGGAATTACGTGGTGCCCTATTAAAGTGAGTGCGGTTGTCTCTAATGCCTAACCCATGAACGATAGTGGTAATTCGATAAGAAACATCATGGTACGCACCATATCCAATAGGGTGCAACTATGATGTTCGGACACACCATCACACTATGGTGTTCCAGGCGGTATTAATTGTGAAACAATTTCCACAATGTCTTAATTGCGTGCCAAAGCTCGTAACTCAGATACTCATCTCTATGATCATATCATAGACATTTTATCCTCTTGTCACAATGATCTTCAACTTCACTCTGAAATTACTTGAACTATTCAATAATTCAGACTTGTGTTTCATCAAGTAAATATGCTCAACATCTACTCGAATCATCTGTGAAGTAAGAACATAACAATATTCACTGCATGCCTCAGCACTCATTAGACTGCACACATCAAAATGTGTTACTTCCAACAAGTTGCTATCTTGTTCCATCTCACTGAAACGAGGCTTTTCAGTCATCTTGCCCATGTGGTATGATTTGCATATCTCAAGTGATTCAAAATCAAGTGAGTCTAAACGATCCATTTGCATGGAGTTTCTTCATGCGTATACACCAATAGACATGGTTCGCATGTCTCAAACTTTTCATAAACGAGTGAGTCCAAAGATCCATCAACATGGAGCTTCTTCATGCGTTTTACCCCAATATGACTTACGTGGCAGTGCCACAAGTAAGTGGTACTATCATTACTATCTTATATCTTTTGGCATGAAAAATGTGTATCACTACGATCGAGATTCAATAAACCATTCATTTAGGTGCAAGACCACTGAAGGTATTTATTCAAATAAATAGAGTAACCATTATTATCCTTAAATGAATAACTGTATTGTGATAGACACAATCCAATCATGTCTATGCTCAACGCAAACACCAAATGACAATTATTCAGGTTTAATACTAATCTTGATGGTAGAGGGAGCGTGCGATGTTTGATCACATCAAACTTGGAAACACTTCCAACACATATCGTCGGCTCACCTTTAGCTAGTCTCCGTTTATTCCGTAGCTCTTTTATTTCAAGTTACTAACACTTAGCAACCGAACCGGTATCTAATACCCTGGTGCTACTAGGAGTACTAGTAAAGTACACATTAACATAATGTATATCCAATATACTTCTATCGACCTTTGCCATCCTTCTTATCTACCAAGTATCTAGGGTGGTTCTGCTCTAGTGTCCGTTCCCTCATTACAGAAGCACTTAGTCTCGGGTTTGGGTTCAACCTTGGGTTTTCACTGGAGCAGCAACTGTTTTGCCGTTTCATGAAGTATCCCTTCTTGCCCTTGCCCTTCTTGAAACTAGTGGTTTCACCAACCATCAACAATTGCTGCTCCTTCTTGATTTCTACTTTCGCGGTGTCAAACATCGCGAATACCTCAAGGATCATCATATCTATCCCTGATATGTTATAGTTCATCACGAAGCTCTAGCAGCTTGGTGGCAATGACTTTGGAGAAACATCACCATCTCATCTGGAGGATCAACTCCCACTCGATTAAAGTGATTGTTGTACTCAGACAATCTGAGCACAAGCTCAACGATTGAGCTCTTCTCCCTTAGTTTGCTGGCTAAGAAAATCGTCGGAGGTCTCATACCTCTTGACGTGGGCACGAGCCTGAAATCCCAATTTCAGCCCTCGAAGCATCTCATATGTTCCGCGACGTTTCGAAAACGTCTTTGGTGCCTCTACTCTAAACCATTTAACTGAACTATCACGTAGTTATCAAAACGTGTATGTCCGATGGACGACGTTTGGGGTTCAGCACACTGAGCGATGCATTAAGGACATAAGCTTTCTACTGTCCGCATAATTGCTACTGTCAACTTTCAACTATATTTTCTCTAGGAACATATCTAAAACAGTAGAACTAAAGCGCGAGCTTACGACATAATTTGCAAAGATCTTTTGACTATGTTCAGGATAATTAAGTTCATCTCATGATCTCCCACTCAGATAGACATCCTCTAGTCATCTAAGTGATTACATGATCCGAGTCAACTAGGCCGTGTCTGATCATCACGTGAGACGGACTAGTCATCATCGGTGAACATCTTCATGTTGATCGTATCTACTATACGACTCATGCTCGACCTTTCGGTCTCTTGTGTTCCGAGGCCATGTCTGTACATGCTAGGCTCGTCAAGTTAACCTAAGTGTTCTGCGTGTGTAAATCTGGCTTACACCCGTTGTATGTGAACGTAAGAATCTATCACACCCGATCATCACGTGGTGCTTCGAAACGACGAACTTTTGCAACGGTGCATAGTTAGGGGGAACACCTTCTTGAAATTTTAATGAGGGATCATCTTATTTACTACTGTCGTTCTAAGCAAATAAGATGCATAAACATGATAAACATCACATGCAATCAAATAGTGACATGATATGGCCAATATCATTTTGCTCCTTTTGATCTCCATCTTCGGGGCTCCATGATCATCGTCGTCACCGGCATGACACCATGATCTCCATCATCGTGTCTCCATGAAGTTGTCTCGCCAACTTATTACTTCTACTACTATGGCTACCGGTTAGCAATAAAGTAAAGTAATTACATGGCGTTGTTCAATGACACGCAGGTCAAACAATAAATAAAGACAACTCCTATGGCTCCTACCGGTTGTCATACTCATCGACATGCAAGTCGTGATTCCTATTACAAGAACATGATCAATCTCATACATCACATATCATTCATCACATTCTTCATGGACATATCACATCACATAGCATACCCTGCAAAAACAAGTTAGACGTCCTCTAATTGTTGTTTGCATGTTTTACGTGGCTGCTATGGGTTTCTAGCAAGAACGTTTCTTACCTACGCAAAACCACAACGTGATATGCCAATTGCTATTTACCCTTCATAAGGACCCTTTTCATCGAATCCGTTTCGACTAAAGTGGGAGAGACTGGCACCCGCTAGCCACCTTATGCACCAAGTGCATGTCAGTCGGTGGAACCTGTCTCACGTAAGTGTACGTGTAAGGTCGGTCCGGGCCGCTTCATCCCACAATACCGTCGAAACAAGATTGGACCAGTAACGGTAAGCAAGGTTGTCAGAATCGCGATTTTGAATCGGATCGGAGCCCTAATGGTAGGATCGCAAATCATAGAATCTTCACTATCAGGATCGTAGAAACGTAGATTCTATGAAGTAAAATCGTAGAATCAGAGGGGTTAGTTTGGGTCGTAAAGTCGTAGAATCGTATAACAGAATCGCGATTCTGACAACCTTGACGGTAAGCATATTGAACAAAATCAACGCCCACAACAACTTGTGTTCTACTCGTGCATAGAAACTACGCATAGACCTAGCTCTGATACCACTGTTGGGGAACGTAGCAGAAATTTAAAAAATTTCCTACGTATCACCAAGATCTATCTATGGAGAAACCAGCAACGAGGGGAAGGAGAGTGCATCTACATACCCTTGTAGATCACTAAGCGGAAGCGTTCAAGAGAACGGGGTTAAAGGAGTCGTACTCGTCGTGATCCAAATCACCGGAGATCCTAGTGCCGAACGGACGGCACCTCCTCGTTCAACACACGTACAGCCCGGTGACGTCTCTCATGCCTTGATCCAGCAAGGAGAGAGGGAGAGGTTGGGGAAGACTCCATCCAGCAGCAGCACAACTGCGTGGTGGTGGTGGAGGAGCATAGCAATCCTGCAGGGCTTCGCCAAGCACCGCGAGATATGAGGAGAAAGAGAGGTAGGGCTGCGCCAACAGGAGAAGAAACTCATGTGTTGGGCTGCTCCTATGCCTCCACTATATATAGGGGGAGAGGGAGCTGCGCCCCCACCTAGGTTTCCATCCCTAGGGGGCGGCGGCCAGCCCTAGATCCCATCTAGGGGGCGGCCAAGGGGTGGAGAGGGGGAAACTTTCCCCCCAAGCAAGGTGGGGCGCCCCCTCCCCAAACCCTAGGCGCATTGGGCCCTTGTGGGGGGGCGCACCAGCCCACCTGGGGCTGGTCCCCTCCCACACTTGGCCCATGCAGCCCTCCGGGGCCGGTGGCCCCACTTGGTGGACCCCCAGGACCCTCCCGGTGGTCCCGGTATGTTACCGATAAAACCTGAAACTTTTCCGGTAACCAAAACAGGACTTCCCATATATAAATCTTTACCTCCGGACCATTCCAGAACTCCTCGTGACGTTCGGGATCTCATCCGGGACTCCGAACAACATTCGGTAACCACATACAAACTTCCTTTATAACCCTAGCGTCATCGAACCTTAAGTGTGTAGACCCTACGGGTTCGGGAGACATGTAGACATGACCGAGATGTTCTCCGGTCAATAACCAACAGCGGGATCTGGATACCCATGTTGGCTCCCACATGTTCCACGATGATCTCATCGGATGAACCACGATGTCAAGGACTCAATCGATCCCGTATACAATTCCCTTTGTCTAGCGGTATTGTACTTGCCCGAGATTCGATCGTCGGTATACCGATACCTTGTTCAATCTCGTTACCGGCAAGTCTCTTTACTCGTTCCGTAACACATCATCCCGTGATCAACCCCTTGGTCACATTGTGCACATTATGATGATGTCCTACCGAGTGGGCCCAGAGATACCTCTCTGTTTACACGGAGTGACAAATCCCAGTCTCGATTCCTGCCAACCCAACAGACACTTTCGGAGATACCTGTAGTGCACCTTTATAGCCACCCAGTTATGTTGTGACGTTTGGTACACCCAAAGCATTCCTACGGTATCCGGGAGTTGCACAATCTCATGGTCTAAGGAAATGATACTTGACATTAGAAAAGCTTTAGCATACGAACTACGATCTTTGTGCTAGGCTTAGGATTGGGTCTTGTCCATCACATCATTCTCCTAATGATGTGATCCCGTTATCAACGACATCCAATGTCCATGGTCAGGAAACCGTAACCATCTGTTGATCAATGAGCTAGTCAACTAGAGGCTTACTAGAGACATGGTGTTGTCTATGTACCCACACATGTATCTGAGTTTCCTATCAATACAATTATAGCATGGATAATAAACGATTATCATGAACAAGGAAATATAATAATAACTTATTTATTATTGCCTTTAGGGCATATTTCCAACACCTTACTAGCCAGTCAGTGATAACATTCGGTCTATTTTGATCACTAGAACACATTATCATCAACTAATCAAATTTAGACCGGTCTGTTATAAACATCAAGCTCAACCGTAAGACCATATCACTGGCGCCTCTGGAGTGTTTGGTCAGTGCTAACGCTCATCAATGTAGCGTGGCCATGGGACGGTCAGTGATGAGGGGTCAGTGCTATTCGCTCCTATAATACATTTTTTGTGATCTTTTTCTATGGCTCACACACCATTGACATATGCGCGGTTGCTTGTCACAGATAGATACATATATAAATTGTATGCCCCCGAAATAGATGCAGATGCGGAGAAATCCAAATGGTGATTACAAGGATTTATCCACATGTAAAAATATTGTATAATTGCATATGTAGTCTATGATTTTTTAGTAGCTCACATGTCATCAAGTTATGTGTAACTCTGTATTCCCACGACAATTAATTACTTTGGATCGAAGGGAGTAGCTTACAATTTGGAGGGCCTCAATCATGGGCAGAGCTACGTTCAGTCCGACCGCGGTCGCGTACCCCAGCCGTGGTAAAAAATAAATGCGACATGGATCTCTAATGCCGGGGATCACCGGAGTAGCGTTAGGCCGGCGGGGAACGATGCAAAGTGGCACCTACTATTCCATCAACGACGACGCATAGTGAAGGATAGCGTGACGGGATAGATAGAGTGGTGGTTCGCCAACGACACACTGTACTTGTGTGTGCAACGCTCCAAATATTGCGGGTACGATATCTTCCAATGGGTTCATCGAGTGGAGGAAATGATTGATACGTGTGTGGGTGCATGGACCGGGTCCACCAGTCTGAGAAGGCCATGTGTGTCTGAAGGTGAGGCGGCTGCCGTGAGACAAAAAGGCCAGTGGTGGGGTTATAGAGAACCTCAAACAAAGCGTGTCCATCGACTCTTTGACAGGAGTGCCGTGAAAAAAATCTTCTAAAGATGTTTGATAGAGTGCTTTATTTAAATCGATGGATGATGGCACATTTGTACTGCCCTGCTCGTGTTGGTGAGGACCGGAAAGGTAGTCCATAGCCTGCGTTGATTGGCTGGACAGTGCCTCCATGTCGATCGTTAGCTCCTCCTCTCCTTGGTGCGTGTAGCCTCTCGGCTCAAAATTTTAGGTCAGTTATCCAACTTTAAGAGGGTGTTTGGATACAAGGGACTATTTTTAGTTTGACTAAAAATAGTCTTTTTTAGAGGCTAAAGTTCCAAGCACCCCTGACTAAAAAGAGGCTAGGACTAGTCTTGAGGCTAAAATCTTTTAGTCATGGGAAACCTACTAAAATATGTATTAGCTCTCTCTCTCCTCATTTAATTCCTCTCATTAGTTCTGGATTGGAGGGTTTGGAGGATAATAAATGCTCAATAACTAGATTTTAGTCTCTTTAGTATTTGGATCCAAGCATGGGTGAGACTAGCAAGTTTTAGTCCCACTACTTTTAGTCATGGGACTAAAACGTATCCAAGCATGCTCTAAATGGTGACACAGTAAGAAACGGTGTTAAGCACGTAGACCTATACAAAATGACTACCAACCACATGAAGGAGTTTAATTATTAAGCAATATGAGAAGTTTTGCTAAGTACAAAAGCTAAGACCGGTCATAGTGGGGAGTAACATATAGTAGTATCATGCATATGATACTACTATATGATACTACACCCATAGTGCATAGTATCATAAAGTAGTATCATAAATGGTCTCATTTATTGCCATGCATGACACATACTCCCTCCGTTCCTAAATAATTGTCTTTCTAGACATTTTAAATGGACTACAACATACGGATGTACGTAGACATATTTTAGTGTAGATTCACTCATTTTGCTTCGTATGTATTAGTCATTTGTTGAAATCTCTAGAAAGACAAATATTTAGGAACGGAGGGAGTAGTAGCACATTTATTATAATACGGTATCTACCTATGTTACTATGACCCCTTCTCTCTTCTTTAATTGTCTGCCACATAAGCATGTTTGCGAGTTCCAAGTACATGATACTAGTTATGTTACCTCCACTATGGCCAGCCTAAGCATCTATGTATTGAGGAAACTAGTTGCTAAGATTTTTAATGTACTTATCCCCTCATCTAAGCACCCATGCATTGAAAGTCTAAGTGGATCGAACTTCCTCATCCAACCAGATTGGAACAGGGTTTTAACTAAAAAAATGCAACGAGGTTTTGCCATGCTACTTTGTGGATATAAATGGAGGTGCGGGGCTTGATGAGTTACCTCTAAGATGTGAAGTTGATGAAAATGTACCGACCTATGAGCTGGATATGTCATAGGAGATGATAAAAGTTTTAATTCATGAGATTTTTTTATGCTAGTGCAGATTCGTGCTATTAAGCCCTTTCTCTACTGAACACCTTACCGTCAAACTGTGTGAGATGACGACATTGCACACATGATATGATAGCCAAATCATATGCATGAAAGGATCGTGTGTGATCTCTAACCCATCAAGCACAATTGATTAAAATTTACCATGTGCGATGAGTTGTTGCGAGCGTGTGCGACGACTGGTTTCATCGCACACGATTGATAGTGGAGAATTGTGCGCGAAGCACAACACACGGTTGTGAATATCTAATCGAGTGTGATGATGGGCCGCTTCACACACATTTCAACTCAGTGTGTCATGTGTGGTGTCGGGCATCGATAACTGAGAAACTGTCATGTGCAATGTAGCTTGCATTGTACATGGGTTGACAATTGAAGCCGTGTGTACACGCGTCGTCCCGTTGTCTTCTCTCGTGTTTTGTCTCTGTGTTCCTGTTTGTGGCTTCTGTGCATGCCTGCCCACTTCATACAGTTCTTCGATGGCCAAATGTTGCCCCAAGAGGCGCCAAGGCAACGTTAGTGAGGCCCTTCACATGCAGCCCACCAAAAAAACCCAATCCTTCGACCAACTATAAAAGTTCCAATCCCTCGGTGAGTTACACATCACATTCACCCCCTAGGCTGTCGTGCTCCACACATGTCTCTCCCCGTAGCTCGTTCTCGTATGGTGGCCCCTACAGAGGGCAGCTCCTGCTGGGCTGAAGCATGGCTCCGTTGGCGAATAAGAAGCCAACATGTGGAGGATCAACAAGTGGCCATGTCGTTAGCGGGTATAGGATCTGGAACCCGCAGCCAATAGTTTAACGGTGTCCCACTACGTTTTCTCCTGACTGATCATGTGTGATGTATGACCTATCTCACACGTTTAGTTTCACCTAATTATGTGCAATGTCTCACCCCATCGCACACATTTATTTCGGGAGTATCATGAGCGGTTGATTGTCCTATGACGCATGCTTATACGTGTGCGATGCATCCCCTCCCCCTACTGCACACCATCGCAAGACGATGATTCGCACCTGCTTATGCCATGACCAGATCTAACTAGTGTTAAGAAAGGACTAGTTCACCTCGAAAAAAAGGACTAGTTGGTTACACCAGATAGGTTTTTTCTTTTTTGTAGGCACAAAATGGATCTTTATGGAAAAAGGGGCACAATATGATTAATACCTTATTTTACTTGTTGACTCATTTTATTCTTAAGGAGAAATTACCAAAGTCACTAAATTTATTAAGACCAAAACTGTTTAGAAAATACTCCCTCTGTAACCTATTATAAGAGCGTTTAGATCACTACTTTAGTATTCTAAATGCTCTTATATTAGTTTACGGAGGGAGTACCCAACAATGGGATGGATAAAAACAACCATGCGTAGTCTAATTCTTTTACCTATAGGTATGTGGCTCATGTCGTGTGCCCCTACATATGACATATACAGACATAATTGCAACAAAGTATGATGCTCTGCTATCATCCGCAACCCTTTGTCCCAACATTCACTAACACGTATATCGTGGACGTACACACATATATAGCTCCTTTCTAAGAGTTTTGTTATTGACCAATAAATGTAACACAAAAGGGAATGATGCAAGTACAACTGTAGATACAATGTGGTAAAAGGTAGGGCCCTAGTAAAGTTTGCAAGGGATTCTTGACATTACTTAATAATCCATACAATGCGGAGGGGAGTGCCTACCAGCGACGTGACTCTAATTGTTGCTGATAAGCCCCGGCACCTAGCTAGGTCTATGTCGATGGCATTGCAAACATTGTGCTGATAGGACAGGTTTAACCACGTCCATGCGGGGTAAACATGTTATGAATATGTTGGTTCCGCTATGATTTTTGTAGTTTAAGAAATTTAGTAAGAACGTGATGGGTACATGTTCAAGCATAAGCTTCTCTCAAACCATGGTGTGGCTGAGACCATCACGATAAGTGCAGCCTATGTGTGAGATTTCGAGTCAAGAATGAACTTCTTGTTGTCGGTCTCTCTCGAAAAGCTTTTTTTTAACGAACCAACAACGCTGGCTTGATTATATTATATAAGCAGGGAGCAACAACATATTTACAAGGCGGCCAAGGAGGAAAAAAGAGAAGAATTATAAAAAGGGGGAGGGTGGTCAAAACCCTTTGACCCCCGTGAGGCGCCGGAGTTGGATTTTTTTTGCGGGAATGCATCCTTGATTTTGGCAGTCGCCACCGTACTTAGGCAGATTGCGGCCCTGACCATCCTTGCGTTTCGCTCTTGCCAAATAGACCAAACAGCCAGCATCAACAGGGCCTTAATCCCCTGCCTGAACTGGCATGGTGTATGGTCGACGACTGTCGACCAAAACGATTCCGCCGTTTGCGCATTGGGCCACCGTATCGGTTGCAAAGTCTTGCATCCCTTCGACGTTGAAATCGAAATCCAAAATTCCATGGAGAATGGACATGAGCAAATTAGGTGATCTGCAGTTTCCAAGTATCGAAGAACATTAGGGTTTTCGTCTTTTTTTTTTTTTTGACAAAGGGTGTTTTTTATTTACTTAAAATGTAGCATCGAGAGATACAATTATAGTGAGTACATATCTGGTCTCTGCATAATTACGATGCACACAACCAACACTAACTCACGCACACTAAATATCACGTCGGGAACTAGCAAAGTTATACAATATCGAAGCTATACCTAGGCGGAGGGAGAAAAAGAAGCCGGAAGCCATAAAAGCAACGATTGACGACATACAATGGTGACCATCGGCACCAACAATCTTTTGACAACACAAGGACTACAAAGAAGATTTTTCAAAAGCAACGCCTCCAAGAGAAAACGGGTGTGCAAACTAGTTTTTTCTTTTTACCTTCAGTCTAGCCCTTTGGATTTCAGATGTTCTCTTTTCTTTGGCGCCTATGTTTTACTATATGACGTAGCTTTAGTCACGGATGGCAGACCTTGTGTTGGGTTTCATCCAAAAAGTGATATAATTTTTTTTTTCTGATGAGGTTGAAACTCCGGCCTCTGTATCATTGTAGTGTGGAAAACCATCAACAGAGATCATTTACACTTGGCATCAGTAGATTAAAATATTTGCATGCATGCACGAATTTTCTGAGATGTTTTACTCCTACGAGGGATATGAAACCTGACGTTGATCTAAGGTGTGATACATAACTCAGTGACTGAGTGAGACTTCTGTTCGGGCGGTTCAACACTGGAAAGTGCCAAGACAAGTTGGCCTCCATTCAACAACAACAACAAATCCCGGCGGGCGAACAGAATAATGCACAAGAAAAGGGTGCCCTTTATTTGACTTTTGTGGGGAACAATGGGCAGCATAGTGCTGCGCGTGCCCCGGCTTGAATGGAGAGAGAACAGCAGCGAGGAAGGGAAGGATAAGACATCGTACGTCCGTTTAAGCACTACACATGTGGATAGGGATCACTAGAGCAGTGCAAAAGATACATGCCCGGCTCTCGACAAACAAGCCAGGGGAGATGAATAGATTAAAGTGAGTACAATGGTTGATTTAATTACCATGCCAACATGTGACTTGGAACTGTCCACGTCTTCAAATATGATGGATTAATTTGGAGCCTTTGTCATAATTAGGTGAAGGACAAAAGTTGCTAACTCCTAAAGAACACGTACGGGGGCCTGAATTAAGCTAGATTTTTGAAGAATAAAACTGGCCCGGTGCCGAAAAGTTCTTCGTATGCAAGTGTCACTGCTTCTTTTTCCTTTCCACTAATATTAGCATAAAGCCATAAAGGACTTTGGGTCCTGTCTGAAACTAAAACTATAGAGCATCTACAATCTACAGCCCCACTAGGTTCTTCTCGGAGGGAGAGTACCAATGCGTTACGTTATTATCTATTATATCAAACACCTTTCTAACTTCAACTATATAAGAAAAAGATATATTCATAGATTGCTCAAGTGATAATGATAAATTTTATTTTATTTTATTTTGCGAAAAATAATGATAAAATATTTTTTTCATATTTATGGAAAAAGACAGGTGTCAAATAAATTTTATCATTATAAAGTTTTATAATGATAAAATTCATTTGACACCGGTCTTTTTCCAGAAATATGAAATATGGTGATCTTGGGTGCCGAAGATTATCGAAGTTTAGAGGTGTATAACAGCGCACCAAAAACCTAGCCGTGCAAATCCACATACCACCTTACAATATCTATTACCTACTAATAAGGGGAGGGGGGGTGGTGTGCTGTTGCACGTCCGTCATGCTTTTTGGAGGAAACTTCCTCCTCTTTACTGAAATCAACCCATGGTCCTATTGCAATTCATATTATCGCTTTTGTAGAAAACCCCCTTATATTTTTGGTAATCAACTGGTAATCTAGTTTTAAGTCGGATTTTTTACTTTTGCAAGAAACCCCCTGGTATTTGGGTTAATCAACCCGTGGTCCATATCAAATGCTTTTCAAAAGCATCCATTTCTTTTAGACCCTAACTCCAAATTGCACATGTTATATATTGAATTTGATTAGAAAAATGTATAGAATCAAAATATGATGTTATTTTTACTACTAAATATATGGAATGTTTCCATGCTATCACAAAAACAACACAGTTTAATTCCCTTCCACCTACTCGTCAAATTATACTTAGTCAAAATAACTCCCTTGTGCACAAACTACATACTCCCTCCGTCCCCAATTATTTGTCGCAGAAATGGATAAAAATGGATGTATCTAGAACTAAAAGGCATCTATATACATCCAATTTTATGACAAGTAATTCCAAATTGAGGGATTAAAAATCCTCATTTTAAAGGTATCTTTATTTTCCAAGTATGAATAGATCGTGGGATTGGACCACTATTAATCATGTCTACAAACTGAGAAGACGCCTCAAATTGGAAGTTTCATCGAAATACATCTGGCTCATTAGACTGGTTGACCTCCATCAACCTACGCACTGAATGCAGCCATCTATTCAATCGTTCCCCAACCAGTGCCCGCCTCAATTGGATGTTTAAGGAAACCAAACCTAGTATTGTACTCACAAATGCGTCTTTACGCTGTACAATATTATAAATCATTAGATACTGTAATGCTAGAGGGTCTCCCCAGCCAAGTGTCCTCCCAGAACCTAGTAGTGCGCTCATTATCAGTGATAAAATTACTCCTATAAGAAAAGCGACTTTAGTTGTCATACCCCTTCCAAAAGGGAGAATCATCCGGTTGCTTTGTAACTTGTGCTAAAGTTTTAAGATTGTGGATGCTCTTACAAGTGGAAAGTTCATCGTTCTAGAGTGACCGGGGCTGCGAGGTATTTAGAACTTTGAATAAATAGACATATTCAAACGCCAAGCTGGGTCTGGAAAAAATGTTTTGATTTCAAAGATGATACGACCACTGTGTAGAGGTCTAGAAAATCACAAATTTCCATCTCAAGGCTAGGACTTGTTTAGTTCGTAAGGTACTGAGAGTGTAAGAAAAGGAAAACACAGAAATAGGATAAAATGCAAGTGCAAACAGAGGATTAGGAAAAACATGAGTTGTTGAAATTTATGTGTTTAGTTCACAGGAATACAAAACACGAGAATCCCAAAAATAGTCAAATTAAAGTCAAATGAAATGAAAATCCACAATTAAGATTATTATGCCACTAGAGATCTTTTCTCCTACTTCATGCATAGATATTCTAAAAAGATATTCGAGTGGATTATCAAATTCCAGCTTTTTTTAAAAGCGAGATCAAAGGAAAATACTATATTCCTAATTCCTAGTATTTTTAAACTGGAAATCTCATTCCATTAACCAACTTCCCGAGCACGATCGCTGGCAACAAAACATTGAGCGAAGGTAGATTTTTTTATATTCCTAATTCCTAGTTTTTCTTTTCATGTGAACCAAACAAGCACTAAGTTGGTATGCTCAAAGATTGGACCCTGAGCATGGCCTAACATATAAATACAAATAAATCAAGGACAATCTCTGTTAGCAATGGGAGAAAAAAAATATGATATGCATGGAGTTGCCGAGGCTATGGCTGTTAATGTGAATTTCCGATAAATGTACATTCACTTATTTAGTAAGAAGGCAGATTGTGCAGATTCCTCTCCATGTTTTCTTTAGCCAGCTTGCTTCCAAATCCGTACTCACTATTTTCTAGTATAAGGCACGATCCGTGAGTTCTTGTAGTTGTTCTAATCTTGTGTGCATGTGTATGGTTCATTCTTGTAAGCTGGTTCCTACTAATTTCGCCTCACAAGTTACCACATCCAGATCTAAGCATGTATCCACTTTGTAACATCTTGACCTAATTCTGTCATATTTGGTATCAAGTATCAGGTGAACAATCAAGATAAAAGCTGTTCACCCCGTGCAATATGAACATTCGGAGTGGACTATTCAGCGTGCTTAGTATCTGATCCTGTAGTACTATCATACTACAATGATAAGGTTAACTAATCTATTTATTTAGTTTAGTAGAGTCCCCGAGTCGAGCATACATTTCTTTCGATACTCTGACGGCCAATTGTGCTCGAAGGCCGGTGTGCTACAGAAAAGCAGTCATAAATTACCCAGTACTAGAAGAACACCCGTGCGTTGCAACGGGGCCATATTAACTTTAAGAGTTCAATATCAATTATGTTAATATTACATTTAATATTCTCATACATATCAAGTGACATTGACGACCTTTTTACCATCAAATTCTCACACACACTCTCTCCCGCCCTCCTCCTCACTCTCTCTCCCCCTCTACGAGGCTACCAACTGCTCCATTAGGAGTAGAGATTGTTTGTGAAAATAACATGCGACGACGACTTAGCGAGCGGATCCCCTTAAAAAAGACATAGCGAGCAGATTCCCTTAAAACTGGTAGAAATGGATACGATTGATGACATTGATAAATAGTGGTGAATGTTGGCATAATTTACTATCATCATGCATGGAAATGAATCATTAAGAAAAAGAATACTTCCTATTACTACACTCATAGGAAGCTTCCTAATCTCTGCTACCAAACAGTTTCTGCCCAAACAAGGAAGGAAAGTTATGGACGTGATTCGAAAGGAAACAAACGTTATGAAGATTAATTAATTTAGATTTGATCTTTAGAGATTGATTGTGATTGATTCTTTTACATAAAGACAATACTAAATAATTTGCGTCAGTATGGAAAGTTCTGATCCGTTCAGTTTTTTTCGTTGTGTGAGATGGTGAAGTGAAAATAAACCGATGAAGTGGGGGAGGCGACGAAAAAAATCTACGACAATTAACCTACGAAAAAAAACCGGACGAAAGTGGTGGGACGAAAATTGACCGGCGAAGACTACCAACTGCTCCATTAGGAGTAGAGATTGGTTGGTTCGATTTTTTTGCGTGGAGGGAACTACCTGGGAGGTGGAAGGGAGTACGAAAATAAACCGTCTCGGCTGAGCGGGAGGTGGGAGCAAGTACCAAAGAAGTACCAAAAAAGACCGGGTGAGGTGGGACGAAAATAAAACCCGGAACGCGACCTACCAACTGAGACATTAGGAGTAGAGACTATACGAGAGGAAGAAAATAAGCCAGCTACTGTGAACTGCGCCTAGCACAGATGGTTAGGTTCCTTGTGGTGGAACCAACCCACCAGAGTTTAAGTTTTAGACTTGGCACTAGTGCTTGCATTTTCATATATTTATTTCAGGCTTTTGGGTGATGGAGGAGACGTTCCCGTTGACTATAGAGACGCCTATGGTGACTTGGTCAATCTCAAAGTCCAGGTTCGGTCTTACTCCCTCCGTCTAGGTGAGTAAGTCATGTTAGGTTGTGCACCGTGACCAAGGAGGAGAGGAAAATGAGAGACCTTAATGTTTATTTGCTAATTAATAGCATTGCATGCAATGAACTAACCACTGCATGTCGTGTTTGGTAGTCTCAAGTCATTCAAAGCATGCACATCCCTCGTCTCTTATTGGTTGATATGTGAAAAAACAAGAAACGAGGTAGAAGTTAATGCACCGCACCTAAGTGTTTTGGGATTATTTGGTTTTTTATTTCATAAGATGACTTACACACCTAGACGGAGGGAGTATTTCTATTCCCCAATACTTTGAGAGCCAACCAAGTAGACGTAAGAAGGACCTCTGTAATAATGTGGTTTGACCATCTCCGGTATATCTCTCAAAATATATCAATTGTTACAAGAAGTTATAATTTTTAGAGGACAAACTTTTTCTCATCTAGCAAATCGCTATAACTATCCCTGAAAAGAATTATTTTGCCAATTCTTTCAAATGTTTGGTCAAACCATTGAAACAAATTCATTACATTTGAAAATGAACATACAAAACCCAGGAATCTCTTTTTTTTGGGGTATGGTCTGATGAAGATCAAGGAGTTATGTTTTCCAATTTTGCGGATTCTCATAAAGAATGGTTCGAATATTAGACTCCAAGAGGATATTTGGCTGGGGGCCACTCCACTTAAAGTGCAATATCTAAGACTGCATTTGATTGTTAGCCACACATTTGTAAGAATCACTTAGGTCTGGGGTCAGATTGTTCCTAACATTTCTTCTTGTAGGGATTTAGTGGGGCCTCATCGCGCTCCATAAAACGAATTACTCGGAAGTTTGGATCTCATCTGGCTGTCGAATGAATTAGACGAGTTTAAATGGAATTTGCACTAGAATGACAAGGTTTTCGGCAAGTCCTTATATGTGACGATCACCCATGTTATATTCACGTCGATAATATAAAAATGTGGAAGCAAAATACCGCTTAGACTCAAAATATTCCTTCTCCACCAGTGAGTGATCTAGGCTAGAAATAACCAATAGCGTTGTAACTAGCAGGGTAGCAAAGGTTGTGCCTCTTGCCACCATGACTAGTCTATAAAACACTTATTCTTCAAATGAAGTTTTGTTCGTGCAGTAGGTAGTGTGTAACATGTTCGGCAATTGGCTGTGGGGTATCAACAAAAAGTTGTTCTACTAATATCCTCCTCGTGGGGGCGGCATCCCAATGTTGGGCTTGGTGTCTTTTAAGGAATTATATGTATTTTTAGAACAACAACAACAACAACGGCGGCGACAACAACAACAACAACAACAACAACAACAACAAAATATGGTTTGTCTCCTTTTCAGATCATTCATGCTCTTTATACGGTGACGTCTGCCCATCTGGAACATACGGTTAGACATGTTTTCATCACGGATGACGGGGTAATCTCTAATACAATTGTGTTGTTGGATGTGGCGGCTGCATGCCTCTTTGGGGTGTAGAGACTGGTCCTTGTTTAGTGTGGTTGTATCAGCTTGATAAAACGATTGAATAAAAATGTATTTTATCTAAAGAAAAGAATCATGAAGCAATTAGCTGAACGTAATATTGCTCTTGACATATCATTCACCATCCTTTGTCCCGGTCGGTTGGCACTTCACGTTATTCCCGGCCGGGTCTTTGTTTCTCCACGGATTCTCCTTCTATAGTTTTCGATTGGTGTCCCCTGTTCAGCTTTGCATGCATCTCTACTGGTTCAGCAGAAAAAAATAGGACTATTTGTAGTTGGTCTCAAGTATCAACAATAGATTCCTGTCTCCTTATGTCCGGGGCCCTGGTGCGTGTCCATAATCAACCGGACAGCTAACAGGAGCGCCTACAGAGTAGAGATTAGTCACTAAAATACATTAACCAACAATGTGATCGAACAGGACTCTACTTTTGTATGTGCACAATCGGAAATACAACTGATTTGCTCGTCGATGGTCTGGTCACTAGAAATGTACTACGTAATGTGCAAAAAAAAAAAAAATCATTCACGGAACTAGAGCTTGAGCTCGTGCATAAACAGAGGAGGAAGCAGGCACCGTCGTGTGATCTGCAGCTTAATTAGAAAACAAGTTCTCACATCTGGTGCAGTGACCTGGTTCTACTGATGTAATCATCCCATTAGTGGCTGACATCACCAGTCTCGGACCAATAAAACTAGGCATTATCCTGCTGGACAGTTACTGTACCTGTGATTAGTTTAATCGTTGTAGTAGTAGTTTAGTGGCATGATTAAGGCCTCATTTGACCTGACCGGCAGGTTGGAGCTCGGGAAGCCTGAAGGGTCGTCGTTGCCCGCGCGCGGCGCCTCTGTTTGTAATCCCGACTGGCTTGCAGCTGCCTCCGCGTGCCTCCCCAGCTTAAACAAACAGCTCCAAACGTACACAGTGGCCGAGCGCGAGCAGCCTCGGATCTCCCATGCCAACGACGACGCGCTGCCAGCTTTTGCTGGACACTTGTCGGCACATCTTTGGGTGGCTAGTCTAATGCAACTTGAAGCTGCGGCCTGCGGGTATCCCTTGTGTCGGCAGAACTGTGTTGCCTGTTTAGGAGTACCTGGTCATAGAGGTTGTGTTTTGCTGGTAGCCATGGGCGGCCCTGCGATACGTCAGTGATTTACATCGGAAAGACAGACCAAAATGTAGAATTTCCAAACTTTAGATCCTACTTTCTTCGGCTCTCTTCTGCATGTGGCCTATTTTTTAAAAGCGATTTTGGGTGGGTCCAAACAAATAAAAATACTCCCTCCGTTCCAGAATATAAAATGTATCGTTTTTCGTGCAAGTTAAAATTGTGTATATTTGAGCAAGATTATAGAATAAAATATCGGCATGTACAATATAAAGTATATATAATATGAAAATACCTTTCGTGATGGATATATTAATTAATACAAATTTGGTGCTATAGATGTTGATATTTTTTTCTAAAAACCTGGTCAAACATGCACATGTTTGACTTTTCAAAAAGCTAATACATGTTTGGTGAACGGTGGGAGTAGTTATTTTCAGAAACTAAAACTTAAGCTCTGAGCCCTTACCCCTAAACCCTAAGCCCTAAACCCTAAGCCCTAAACCCATGGGCTGAGCTAGTGCAGCACATGGGCGTATGTGCTTAAGAGCCTGGGTCGGCCTGTTCAACATGCGTGAATAGTGTCAAATACCATTTTCCATTTCTAATCAAACTTGCAAATTCATAGAACATTCATTTCAAGTTGAGTTGATTCAAGTTCCTAAATTCATCATATCTTCAGGCCTATATAATAGCTAATTTTCATAATTATACACGAAGCTTTTCTATGTATTCATGATTTAAATTTATGTTTAACATATATACGACTTCATTACAAATTCCTAATCAATTCCCTGTTGGTCCAACTCCTGTACGATTTCTTTTATAAATCCTTATTTAAACTCATTAATTTGCGTAACTATTTTCAGAGAATTATATGTAAAAAATAACACCTAAAAGATAGCTTCCAAAAGAGGCAGTTTCCAAATTTTTGTTACAATGAAAAATCATTTCTCAACTGCCAAAAGAAGGGATTTTTGTGTGAAGTGAGTGGAACAAATATGGCAATAAAATACATCACACTTGCAGTTTAAATTTGAGTTACTTAATGTAAATCTCTAGAAATAGTGAATGATTTGGCACAAGTTCCAATTTAGCAATTTACTGGGTTGCCAGGTGTGTACATTGTTCTTTTCGTTTCTTTCTTTTGTTTTTCAATATTTATTGCAACATCTAAATTTTATGGTTCAAATGAATGCCAAATATTCTTAATTTTTTTATATTTTTTTCCAAACGGACTGAGCTCGTGTTTTCGTGTGGGATTTGCATTGGTTTGATTTGACCAAAACAAATCGGTCACCCTTTTTATTCAAGACAAAATGGAGAAGCTTGAGCGAGATAGCTTAGCCCTTTGCTTTGTACACGACTAACATGCTCACATGTCAAAAACAAGCGAGATACAGGCTCCTAGCAATGACCGAACCTAATGACCGACTAGTGATGCTCATGCAGGACAAAGATCTTATGGAAAAGCCTATGCTCAAATATGGAGAACACCCTACTTGATATTTGTGTTGTCCTTTAAGCTGGCCCGTCCAACCTTTTCTAGATAGCTCCACCACTGGTCAGCACTAATCTCAATCACATGAACGACTATTTGCAAGCAATATAACACACACAATACATAAATAGATATATTGATATTAAGCAAGTTGCACGAACATAACATCAATTGATAGATATATTCCCATATATATAGAGAACACACACATCACATAGATATATATTAATACTAGGGCTTATAGCAGCGCCCTTACAGATAGCCTAGCCCTACGTTGGGATACAATTGACATCTCCCGCCTCCGTCGCCATGTGCACTCATTGTCCTCGGTGTTGTAGGGGAGAGTGTGCATATCGTTGGTAGTGGGGAAGGTGTGGTCGAAGTTGGTGAAGATGTTGTAGGTGGTGAAGGCGATGAACTGGCACCCACACCGGAAGACTTCGCCGAGGAGGAAGTAGGCGTCGAAGCGATTGGTGAAGCGAGCAGTGAGGCCAATCACAAGGCCTCCGTTGCCCCGAACCTCTTCCACGCGGAACATGACCGGGGAGCCGCGTGGGAGGTGGTGGTAGCCGGCAACGAGGAAGAAGTTCGTCAGCTCCATCGGGCTTCTCCACCTTGAGGTGGCCCACAAGAGTAGGGTGTCCTCCATGATGACCCCAGTAGGGTACTGCATCTCCGGCACGATGGCCGGCAGACAGTAGGTTGGGTTGTAGTACTGCATCTTGTCTAGGGCGAGATCGAGTTGAGATGGGGGGGTGTTTAAGTAGCTGCAGTGTGACGCGCCCATTTGAATGCGTTCATTGGGACACTGCATCCGCTGATAATGGCAATAATAGCCCACCGGAGCCCTATGTGTTTTCACACTGAAATAGGGTTGTAACGGGCGTGCTGATCGGTAAAGCTGCGTCCCTAGGCTGCACTAATTGGGCTGATGCGACGAAGTTGCATCTACATTGAGTGGTTGCTCACGCATGCATGGCAACAGGGTGGCTGGGCACATGCATGACAGACTGTGAGTTAGGACCTTTCTACGACGGCCCATTGGTACGACGAGTGCCACCAGGAATGAATGTGTTTCAGAAAAGATGTCCAGCCCGCGGCCCGCGCACGCGGCCATTGTCGATTGTCCTTGCTGCCGCTCCCAGATGGGCCACTCACATTGTGCTCCAGCCTTGCCTAAAAAACGTCTGCTCCAGCCAATCGGGTCTCCTTTCGCGGATCAAACATGGAAAACCCTAGCGCCTGATCCAATCGTCCCCGAACAGCGATCCGATGACCTGATGGTGCAGGCTTTTGAGAGAGGTTTGAGGGGTTTTGAGAGGGTTTCAAAGGTTAGGATTGAGCATAACTAATTAAAAAAAACATGAAACTTCCGCACATCATCGTTTTATGTTACTAAGTTGGTAAGAAAAATAAGAAATTATGGCTAAAGATATTTTCATGAAATTCCCTTCACATAACTTAGCCATCACGGACATTGTTGTATGGTTTTCAAGGGGAATGAGCTAGGGTTTAGGTTTAACCATGGCATAGTTTGTCCAAACTATCCCATATTGCGCATGGGCCCTATATTTGCGCACTAGATGTTAAGTTTTTGTTTTTAGCTCATGTGGAGAAGTTCAAAAAAAGCATAGAAATAGGCTGTTTACCCTGACTTTGGAGCTCATTTTTCATGAATATGTGTGTTACTTCACAAAAGTGCTCGTACTGATCACCTAACATGCATAAAAAGTTGAGAATGCACTGGAACATCAATGCACATCAAAGTACAAATTTGAAATGTGCCTCAAATTTGAAATCTGACTCAAATTTGGAACATGGCGCATAGTTTTGAAAGTACAACACACATCAAAATACAAGTAGCATTATGATGTCTACTACACAACTTGTTCTTATAGACTCGTGCTGGGCCTCCAAGCGCGGAGTTTTGTAGGACAGTAACAATTTTCCATCAAGTGGATGACCTAAGGTTTATCAATCCATGGGAGGCATAGGATGAAGATGGTCCGTCTCAAACAACCCTGCAACCAAATAATAAAAAGTTTCTTGTGTCCCCAACACACCACATACAATGGTAAATTGTATAGGTGCACTAGTTCGGAGAAGATATGGTGATACAATTGTAGTAATGATAGTAGATATTGATTTTTGTAATAGGAAAAATAAAAACAGCAAGGTAGCAAGTAACAAAAGTGAGCACAAATGGTATTGCAATGCTTGAAAATGAAGTCGAGGGTCCATACTTTCGCTAGTGCAATCTCTCAACAATGATAATATACTTGGATCATATAACCATCCCTCAATGTGCGATGAAGAATCACTACAAAGTTCCTATCTAGCGGAGAACATAAGAAGAAATTGTTTGTAGGGTACAAAACCACCTCAAAGTTATCATTTCCAATCAATCTATCTAAGAGTTCATACTAAAATAACACCAAGGTATCATTTCCGATCGATCTATGTAGCGATCAGACCTCAAACGGCCAAGTCTCTGTGCATCAGTGTCATCCCTGGATTGGTAATGCTGACACGCACAATACTCGAGGAATTATAACAGAGTTTCAATCACACACTTATTACATCGAGTCCTCATAAAGAGTATGATTACAAAAATATATCATGGCTGAAGGCCATCTAAACTAAATAACTGCGGAAGCTTCGAAGGTAAATGAGTCCATCAACTCCAATGGCATAGCTGAGTGCAAAACAATGACCTATCGCACCTTATTCGTTGTCTGGGTAGTCTGCAACATAAGACGTTGCAGCCCGAAACAGGTTAGCACATGGAATATGCTGGCATAGTTACACTGTAAAGCAATGAAATGCAAGAACTATATCTACATGCAATATTTGGCTGGTGGAGGATGTAAGTTTCGAAGTTTTGCATAAAGCTAGTTTTTCCCTACAACAAAGGAATAAATTTATTTAACTACTCCCACGTTGCTCATTATTTGAGAAGGTAACCCCAACTCAAATCCCAATTAAAAGTATCATCATTAACCCAACTCAATTAAATTAAAGTAACATGATGAGATCACATCAATAGATTCAAGTACTAGATACTCAAGATGTCCATAACTGGGGACCCGGCTACCCATGATTAGTTTATACACTCTGCATAGGTTTGCGCACTTTTCCCCACAAGACTCGACCGCATCCATGATCGGATGATCGAGACATAGCCTTTCTAATTAACTCTCTACTCCAGGTAGATAGTACCACCTACATCCCTCTACATCTGCTAGTCTACCTCTTCAAGAGCTCAACCAACTTACTCAACTATTCCAGAGCCCATAATGGCTTGTGGCTGCACACGGAAGTTTCTAGCACGAATAATCTTATGATTCCTTTGAGCCTGGGTGGCATTCCATACGATAATCACATGGGTACCCCAGGATTTCCAAAAACAGACAACACTGGGTTCCCCAGGTGCCTCAACCAGTCCATCCAGATGTATATTAAAGTTGCCACGATAATATTATCCATGATTAAAATAACTCTCAAACTTCCATGTGTGAATCACGATCCAATCCCCGTCTATGAGCATGGCTAAGCAATAATAAGCATAACATATATTCCCGGGGTGATCAAAAGGTATTAGGTTCCTACCTCAAGCACAACAACCAAAACCACATGTTCCCAATCCTACTAATGCAAATATTTGTGGGGCAATACTAATGCATAGTAATAACTTGGTATAAAAGAGTACGATCAAAGTGTAACTTGCCTTGCTGACGATCTGCAAACTATAGAGATTTGTAGTAACAAGCTTCACACTCCGGGTAATGTAGCATAGACAAACGATAGCATACATAAGCAATCACTCAAACGAAACACGAGAAAACCGAGAAAAGATCCAAATCGAACACAAAACAAGCAAACGGCTTAACTAACAAGAGTCAAAACCTAACAACATTATTAACATGTGAATTAGATCTTAACAATGGGTACGTGTGATTGGCTACGATTCGCAAAAAGATTCAACTCAAACGGAGCAACGAAACTCAAAATACGAACGAAACAAGATCGTTTGCTAATCTGGACTAAACTCAAATTTTACAATAGCAAAATCATGTTCAAGTTGGTTAATTGGAAAGAACAGAACGAAACAAAGATTTTGGCGCTGGTTTCATCTAATTTGGATAAACGAGTAAAAAGTTATGCTAGTTTAAAGATCAGGGGCTAAATCACGTTAAACATAATTGCAGATAAGTCCCTGGCCCAAAATAAACTAAAAGGAAAAAGACAAGCGAACGAACGTTCGCTATCTGAACTAATATGACGAAACACATTCGTTAAAATGAAGGAACAGACGAACGTCCGCTAAATAAAATAACCGAACAAAAAACCGATCTAAAAAATAAAACTGCGAAAACCTAAGAAAAACCGGTCGGTCCGGTTCGTACTGGTTCGGGAAACCGGCGGCGGGGTCAACGCTGGCGGCGACGTCGGCTGACGGTGAAGTGGCGACGTCTGCACGGGGCGGCGGTGGCGGCAGCAGCGGCTCCTGCGACGGTGGCGACCGGGCAAGGCGGCGGCGCTGGCATGCGGCAGTGGCGGCGGCGCGCGGGTAGGCGGCGGCATCAGCGAGGGCGGGCGGCGGCGGCATCGACTTGGGGCTCTAGGGTGGCCCCGAGTCGGCTTATAAAGGGGGAGGGGGCGAGGCGGCTTGCGGGAGGGGCCGAGGCGGCGGCGGAGTCATAGTCGGGGAGGACTCCGGCTCGGTGATGTCGGTGGCGGCGCGTGGGCCAGCCTGGCTCTGCTAGGCATTCGGCCTAGTCGGGCGACGAAGTTTTTTTTATTACGTCCGAAAGAAAAATTCCTAATAAAATATAAAGAAAAATTCTAAAAATGCCAAAAACAATTTTCACCGTCTAAATAAAATATTTAGAACAAAGTGAACATTTTGCTGGCCTAAAAATGCAATTTTCAAAAATGCATATTTTTCTAATTCAAATAAAATAGCAAATAAAACATAAATTTGATTTTAAAATTCTTTCTCCAATATTCTCTTAATTTGAAGAAGTCATATTATCTTCTCTCTTTTACTTATAATATTGGAAATAATTGGAGAGAAAAATAATAAAATCAAATTGATCCTTTCTTCAAATTTGAATAAAATTCAAATATGAATTTTGTGAAACCTCCAACTCTCTCCTTGGGTCCTTGAGTTGTCTAAGATTCACAATCAAAATGCAAGAATAAATATGATATGCATATGGTGATCTATGTATAACATCCAAATTGAAAATTAGGATGTTACAAACCTACCCCCCCCCCTTAAGATGAATCTCGCCCTCGAGATTCGGGTTGGTCAGCAAAAAGGTTTGGGTGGTCTCTACGGAGATCTTCTTTTCGCTCCCAGGTGGCTTCCTCCTCGGTATGGTGGCTCCACTGAACTTTGCAAAACTTGATAACCTTGCTACGAGTAACTCGACTGGAAAACTCGAGAATCTTGACTGGCTTCTCTTCGTAAGTCAAATCACTGTCTAACTGAATTGCTTCCAGTGGCACTGTATCTCTCAGAGGAATATCAGCCATCTCTGCGTGGCACTTCTTCAACTAGGAAACGTGAAACACATCATGAACTCCTGACAATCCTTCTTGCAATTCCAGCTTGTATGCAAATTCTCCCATGTGTTCCAAAACTCTGTATGGTCCCACAAAACATAGTGCTAACTTTCTCTTGACTCCAAAACGCTTAACTCCTCGAAGCGGGGACACACAAAGATATACCCTGTCTCCGACTTCGTAAACTATCTCCTTGCTCTTAGAATCCGCATAACTCTTCTGCCTGGAATGGGCTACCTTGACTTTGTCGTGAATCAACTTAACCTTCTCTTCAGAGTCTTTGATTAAATCTGGTCCGAACAACTGTCGATCTCCAACTTCATCCCACGATAACGGTGTCCTGCACCTCCTTCCGTACAAAGCTTCGAAAGGGGCCATCTTCAAGCTAGCTTGATAACTGTTATTATAAGAGAACTCTGCATATGACACATTTTCATCCTAACTAGATCCATAATCTAGCGCACAGGCTCTCAACATGTCCTCCAGAATCTGATTGACTCTCTCGGTCTGTTCATCTGTCTGTGGATGAAAGGATGTACTAAACTCTAGCCTGGTACCCAAAGTTTCATGCAACTGATTCCAAAACTTTGAAGTGAACTGGGTTCCTCTATCTGAGACAATGGTCCTCGGAACTCCGTGCAGACATACGATCCTGGTCATGTATATCTTTGCCAACTTAGCACTCGTATATGTGGTTTTCACTGGGATGAAATGAGCTACTTTCGTCAAACGATCGACTACAACCCAGATAGAGTCATAGCCTGAACGAGTCCTGGGCGATCTAGTGATAAAATCCATGCCAAGCTTATCCCACTTCCATTCGGGTATCGGCAACGGCTGTAGCAATCCAGCTGGATTCTGATGCTCTGCCTTAACTCTCTGACATACATCACATACTGCTACATACTCGACAATATCCTTCTTCATTCCTGTCCACCAGAAACTTTCCTTCAAATCCAGATACATCTTAGTGTTTCCTGGACGAACTGAATATGGCGAATCATGGGCCTCCTGCAGAATCAACTTTCTGATCTCGGGGTCATTAGGAACATAAATGCGATCCTCAAACCATAAAGTGTCATGCTCATCCTCACGGAATCCTTTAGCCTTTCCCTTCCTCATCCTTTCCTTTATCTCAGCAATCTCGTTGTCAGTCTTTTGGGCTTCTCTTATCTTACTCATCAAAGTGGACTGAATTTCCAATGCTGCAACATAACCTCTCGGAACTATCTCCAAACATAACTCTCGAAGATCATCGGCTAACTCCTTAGGTAATTCTCCGTTCATGAGCGTGTTGACGTAACTCTTGTGGATCAACGCAGCTGCTACTACATTGGCCTTTCCGGGATGATAGTGCAATTTCATATCATAATCCTTGATGAGCTCCAACCATCTCCTTTGCCTGAGGTTCAACTCCTTCTGCGTGAAGATGTATTTCAAACTCTTATGATCCATGTATCTCTCACAATGGTTTCCGATGAGAAAATGTCTCCATGTCTTCAGCGCATGTACTACGATTGCTAACTCCAAATCATGTGTAGCATAATTCAACTCATGACGTTTAAGCTATCGTGAGGCATATGAAACAACTCTTCCTTCCTGCATAAGCACTGCTCCAAGTCCTCGACGTGAAGCGTTGCAATATCCTTCCGTTGGTCTGGGAGAATCTGCACTGGGGCTGTAACCAAACGTTTCTTCAACTCCTGAAAACTGGCTTCAACTCCTCAGTCCATTGAAACTTGGTGTCCTTCTTCAATAACTCCGTCATGGGTTTTGCAATCCTCGAGAAATTCTCAATGAACCTCCGATAATATCCTGCGAGTCCAAGAAAACTTCTGATCTCTCCAACTGATGTGGGTGCCACCCATTTAGTCACAGAAGCAACCTTGGTAGGGTCTACTGCTATTCCTTCTCCGGATATAACATGTCTGAGAAATCCAACTTCCTTTAACCAAACCTCAAATTTGCTGAACTTGACATACAACTGATGTTCTCTGATCTTCTCAAGAACCAAACACAAATGCTCCTCTTCGTTCTTTGAGAACACCAATATATCATCAATGAACACCACGACGAACTTATCCAAAAACTCCATAAACACTTTGTTCATCATGTTCATGAAATAGGCAGGCATGTTAGTCAGACCAAATGACATAACGGTATACTCATATAGCCCGTACCTTGTGGTAAAAGTTGTCTTAGGTATATCCTGCTCTCAGATCTTCAACTCGTGATAACCTGATCCAAGATCAATCTTAGAGAAAACTTTAGCTCCTTGCAACTGGTCAAACAAATCATTGATCATCGGCAGGGGGTATTTGTTCTTGATTGTCACCTCATTCAATGCACGATAATCAACAACCATCCTTAAAGATCCATCCTTCTTCTCCACTAGAAGCACTGAGGCTCCCCAAGGTGATGAACTTGGTCGAATGTAACCTTTATCCAGTAACTCCTTAATCTGCTTCTTAATTTCTTCCAAATCTTGTGCGGGCATCCGATATGGTCTCTTTGATATTGGCCCGGTGCCTGGCAATAGCTCAATCAAAAACTCAATATCTCGATCTGGTGGCATGCCTGGTAACTCCTTTGGAAATACGTCGGGGTAATCCTATCCTTCACCACAAGTACTTCCTCCTGTACAACTCCTGATAAGGAATTCACTTGAGTCCTCTTTTGCACATGCCAGGATACATATGTGATCCTCTTTCCTTCTGGGGTGGTGAGGTATATCGACTTACTAGCAAAATCAATGTTTCCTCCATACTTCGATAACCAATCCATGCCTAATATTATATCCAATCCTTGTGACTCCAGAATTATTAGGTGAGAGGGAAACACATGACTACCAATGGTTAAGGGTATCCGATCACACCATCGGCTGGCCATATACTCTACTCCTGGCGAGCTTACTAACATGGGTGACCTAAGGGCTTGGGTTGGCAATTTAAACTTGTCCACAGATCCCCTTGATATGTATGAACGCGATGCACCAGTATCAAAAAGAACAAGTGCGGTAAATGCATTAATCAAAAACTTACCGACAACTGTGTCGGGTTGATCTTCAATCTCCTCCATGCTGATGTGGTTCACCTATCCTTTGGTGAAGGGGTTGGGCTTCTTGGCAGAACCTCCATTGCCATTTCCATTCTTCGCTTCAGGACATTCATCGGAATAGTGTCCATTCTTCTGGCACTTGAAAGAGGTTATGTGGCTTAGATCCCTCTTGGCTGGTGTTGAAGGGTTGAAACTATTCTGGCTGCTGCTTCCTTCATTCCCATTGCCATTCTTGGGGCCACTATGGTTGTGCGAACTTGCTCCGTTGTGTGTGTGTCCTCCATGGTTATGGCCTCCATTGTTGTGGGTATGTCCTCCTGAGTACGGGGAATAACGGGGCTCCTGCTGAGCTCCTGAGGTGTACCTCCCCTGTCCATACTTCCTCTTGCGATTATCAATCTGTTGTTGCTTGCCTTCAATCATAAGATCCCTTCTACCAACTCCTGGTAGTTATTGAATGTTGCCACCATCAACTGCATGCTCAGCTCATCATTCAGTCCTTCCAGAAACTTCTCCTGCTTAGTGGCATCTGTAGCTACGTCATCAGGGGCATAGCATGCTAACTTGCTAAACTCATCCACATACTAGCCCATGGTACGTCCTCCTTAGCGGAAGTTGCGAAACTCATGCTTCTTCATGCTCATAGCTCCTGCTGAAACATGGGCAGTACGGAAAGCCTACTGAAAGTGATCCCATGTAACAGTGTCAATGGGGTAAGTGGTGGTGAAATTCTCCCACCATGATGCCGCTGGTCCATCAAGCTGATGTGCGGCAAAACGCACTCTCTCCGCATCTATGCATCCAGCAGTGGTCAGCTCTCTTCCAATCTTGCGGAGCCAATCATCTGCAACTATCGGCTCGGTGCTACTAGAGAACACCGGCAGATTCAACCTTAGGAAACGGGCTAGGTGATCAACATGGGGTGGTGGTGGTGGGTTGTTGTTGTTTCTGCCTTGGTTCTGATTCTGAACTAGTAACTCCATCAAGGTATTCTGCTGCAGGATCAACTGAGTGAGCTCCGGTGGGAAGGAAAATCCATTGTCACATCTCGGAGGCATCTGATGGGTTTAGAAAGGGTGAGAAAATAGAATAGAATTGGGGTCTAAGAGAGATTCACTACCCATAATGCTAATGAGACAAACACAATCAATTTCAGTTCAATCAAAAGCACCCAAGATCACACAAAGTGGACTAACCTATGATGACAAACTCGGTCGTTGCTAACTACTTGGAGGGAAATACTACTAATTACAATGGTGGTCGTCTAGAAATTTTCATCAGAGGAAGATGATACTTCTCCAGCGTATCTATAATTTTTGATTGCTCCATGCTACTTTATCTACTGTTTTAAGCAATATTGGGCTTTATTATCCACTTTTATATTATTTTTGGGACTAACCTATTAACCGGAGGCCCAGCCCAGATTTGTGTTTTATGCCTATTTCAGTGTTTCGAGGAAAAAGAATATCAGACGGAGTCAAAACGGAACGAAATCAACTAGAGAAGTTATTTTTGGAAGGAAACCCACCTGATGGACTTGGACTCCATGTCAGAAGATACGGGAGGTGCTCACGAGGATGGGGGGCACGCCCACCCCCCTAGGGCGCGCCCCCTGCCTCGTGGGGCCCCCGTAGCTCCACCGACGTACTCCCTGCACCCATGTATACCTACGTATCATAAAACTTCCAGAACAGAAGATAGATCGGGAGTTCCGCCACCGCAAGCCTCTTTAGCTACCAAAAACCTCTCGGGAGCCCGTTCCGGCACCTGCCGGAGGGGGAACCCATCACCGGTGGCCATCTTCATCATCCCAGCGCTATCCCTGACAAGGAGGGAGTAGTTCACCCTCGGGGTTGAGGGTATGTACCAGTAGCTATGTGTTTGATCTCTCTCTCTCTCTCATGTTCTCTCTCGTGTTCCCTCTATGGCACGATCTTGATGTATCCCGAGCTTTGCTATTGTAGTTGGATCTTATGATGTTTCTCCCTCTCTACTCTCTTGTGATGAATTGAGTTTCCCCTTTGAAGTTATCTTATCGGATTGAGTCCTTTATGAGAACACTTGATGTATGTCTTGCCGTGCTTATCTGTGGTGACAATGGGATATCATGTGCCTCTTGATGTATGTTTTGGTGATCAATTGCGGGTTTCGTGACATTGGGAACCTATGCAATAGGGGTTGGCACACGTTCTTGACTCTCCGGTAGAAACTTTGGGGCACTCTTTGAAGTACTTTGTGTTGGTTGGATGAATCTGAGATTGTGTGATGCATATCGTATAATCATGCCCATGGATACTTGAGCTGACAATGGAGTATCTAGGTGACATTAGGGTTTTGGTTGATTTGTGTCTTAAGGTGTTATTTCTAGTATGAACTCTTTTATAGATCGATCCGAAAGAATAACTTTGAGGTGGTTTCGTACCCTACCATAATCTCTATGTTTGTTCTCCGCTATTAGTGGCTTTGGAGTGACTCTTTGTTGCATGTTGAGGGCTTGTTATATGATCTATCTATGTTATTATTGTTGAGAGAACTTGCGCTAGTGAAAGTATGAACCCTAGGCCTTGTTTCCTATCATTGCAATACCGTTTACGCTCATGTTTACCACTTGTTACCTTGCTGTTTTTATATTTTCAGATTACAAAAACCTATATCTCTTATCTATTTTGCACTTGTATCACCATCTCTTCGCCGAACTAGTGCACCTATACAATTTACCATTGTATTGGGTGTGTTGGGGACACAAGAGACTCCTTGTTATTTGGTTGCAGGGTTGCTTGAGAGAGACCATCTTCATCCTACGCCTCGTACGGATTGATAAACCTTAGGTCATCCACTTGAGGGAAATTTGCTACTGTCCTATAAACATGTGCACTTGCAGGCCCAACAACGTCTACAAGAAGAAGGTTGTGTAGTAGACATCAAGCTCTTTTCTGGCGCCGTTGCCGGGGAGGTTAGTGCTTGAAGGTATATCTTTAAATCTTGCAATCGAATCTTTTTGTTTCTTGTTTTATCACTAGTTTAGTTTATAAAGAAAACTACAAAAAATGGAATTGAGTTTCTCTCGTACGCTTCATCTTTTTAATATCTTTCGGGAGAATGATGGAAAGGAAAATTGTGCTCAAGTGCTAGAAGAAGAATTACATAGAATGCTTGGCATAAAATATGTGAACGATGAGCATGATTGCAATGTTGTTAGTATGAATTCCCTGAATACCCATGATGCTAATTATATGCAAAGCCACAATCTTGGGGAAGCTATGTTTGATGGAGATGATATTTTTTGTCCCCAAGCTTTGATGAGCAAATTTACTATGATGAAAGCATGCCTCCTATCTGTGATGAATATTGTGATGACACGTATGCTTTAAAGAATAATGATAACCATGAAACGTGTCATCTTGATCTTAATATTCAATCACATGATAATTATTTTGTTGAGTTTGCTCCCACTACTATTCATGAGAAGAAATTTGCTTATGTTGAGGGTAGTAAATTTTCTATGCTTGTAGATCATGAAAAGAATGCTTTAGGTGCTGGTTATATTGTTTAATTCATTCATGAGGCTACTGAAAATTATTATGAGAGAGGAACATATGCTTGTAGGAATTGCAATAATATCAAGTTTCCTCCCTATGTGCTTAAATTCTTGAAGCTATGCTTGTGTTACCTTCCTATGCTAGTTGATTATTATTCCCATAAGTTGTTTGCTCACAAAATCCCTATGCATAGGAAGTGGGTTAGACTTAAATGTGCTATTCATATGCTTCATGATGCTCCCGTTATGTTTCAGTTCTTATCTTTTATGTGAGCATCATTGTCATCATCATGCCTAGCTAAAAAGACATTAAAGAAAAGCGCTTGTTGGGAGACAACCCAATATTTATCCTTACTGTTTTTGTGTGCCTACATGATTATTCTACTGTAGTAATCATGTTTTATAGCTTTTGTTTCAATAAAGTGCCAAGTAGAACCTTTGGGAAGACTTGGGTGAAGTTTATGTGATCTTGCTGTGAAAAACATAAACTCTAGCGCTCATGAAATTAGCTGCCATTTTTTTACTGGAGAGTGATTTTAGGTTGATTCTTTTTGAAGATGATTAATAGACAAATTTCTCAGGTCCATCAATTTATTTCATAATTTTTGGGGTTCCAGAGGTATACGTTTGATACAGATTACTACAGACTGTTCTGTTTTTGACAGATTCTGTTTTCTATGTGTTGTTTGCTTATTTTGATGAATCTATGAGTAGTAACGGAGGGTATGAACCATAGAGAAGTTAGAATACAGTAGATATTACACCAATATGAATTTAGAATGAGTTCATTACAGTACCTAAGTGGTGGTTTTATTTTCTTATACTAACGGAGCTTACGAGTTTTGTTTTGAGTTTTGTGTGGTTGAAGTTTTCAAGTTTTGAGTAAAGATTCGATGGACTATGGAATAAGGACTGGCAAGAGCCTAAGCTTGGGGATTCCCAAGGCACCCCAAGGTAATATTCAAGGACAACCAAGAGCCTAAGCTTGGGGATGCCCAGGAAGGCATCCCCTCTTTCGTCTTCGTTCGTCGGTAACTTTACTTGGAGCTATATTTTTATTCACCACATGATATGTGTTTTGCTTGGAGCGTCATTTTATTTTGTTAGTTTTTGCTTGATTTTAGTTAGATTAATGTTTTGCATCTTTAGTTTCAATAAAAAAGTGTCAATGATAGCCTTTGCCATGCTTATTTTGCTAGTATACATGTTGCTGTTTGAAAACAGAAAGTTTACCGCTGTTGCAAAAATTCCCTAGAAAAGTCAGAGAATGGTATAATGTTGAATATTTTTGCATATTAAGCTCTGATAAATTTATTACAGTGGGAATTTTAGTTCATAATTGTTGGTGTCAGGGAAGTATTGGTACTCTTGCATTCTTTACAAACTGTACTATTTTGACAGATTGCTGTTATGTTTGCATTGTTTGCATATGTTTGCTTGTTTAATGATTCTATTTGATGATAGGAGTATTAAATATGCAGAGGCATTTATTATGCAATGTTGAATAATAATTTAAGTAATTTGTTACAGTAGAAAATGATAAGGTTTTGCATTGGTTTATACTAACCTATCTCACGAGTTCTTGTTGAGATTGTTGTGAATGAAGCTTTTTGATAAAAAGAAACCATGATATGAGAGGAATTAAGGAGACACAAAAGCCCAAGCTTGGGGATGCCCAAGGCACCCCAAGATAATATTTCAAGAAGTCTCAAGCATCTAAGCTTGGGGATGCCCCGGTAGGCATCCCACCTTTCCTCTTCAACAATCATCGGTTAGTATCGGTTGAACCTAAGTTTTTGCTTCTTCACAGGAGTTGTGCTATCCTTGCAATGTCATTTATTTTGTTTTGCTTGCTGTTTGAATAAGATACCAAGATATGAAATTCTTTAATGAGAGAGAGCCATGCACAAATTGGAATTTGCTAGAATACTCTATGTGCTTCACTTATATCTTTTGAGCGTGATAATTTTTGCTCTAGTGCTTCACTTAGATCTTTTAGAGCACGGTGGTGGATTTGTTTTAAAGAAACTATTGATCTCTCATGCTTCACTTAGATTATTCTGAGAGTCGTTAGTAGCATGGTAATTTGCTTAATATTAATATACTTGGTATTCAGGATATGTGAAACTTTCTTTTGAGTACGTTGAATACTAAGATAAGTTTGATGCTTGATAATTGTTTTGAGACATGGAGGTGATAATATCAAAGTAATGCTAGTTGGGTGATTATGAATTTAAAGAATGCTTGTGTTGAAGTTTGTGATTCCTGTAGCATGCACGTATGGTGAACCGCTTTGTGATGAAGTTGGAGCACAATTTTATTTATTGATTGTCTTCCTTATGAGTGGCGGTCGGGGACGAGCGATGGTCTTTTCCTACCAATCTATCCCCTTAGGAGCATGCGCGTAGTGCTTTGGGTTTTGATGACTTCTAAATTTTTGCAACAAGTGCATGAGTTCTTTTGATTAATGTTGAATCCATGGATTATACGCACCCTTTCTCCCTTCCACCATTGCTAGCCTCTCTAATACCGCGCACTTTTCGCCGGTACCATACACCCACCATATACCTTCCTCAAAACAGCCACCATACCTACCTATTATGGCATTACCATAGCCATTTCCGAGATATATTGCCATGCAACTTTCCACCGTTCCGTTCATATGGCACATATTAATTTTGTCATATTGCTTTTTGCATGAACATGTAGTTGACATTGTATTTGTGGCAAAGCCACCGTTCATAATTCTTTCTTACATGTCGCTCATGAGTCATTGCCCATCCCGGTACACCGCCGGAGGCATTCATATAGAGGGATATTTTGTTCTAAGTATCGAGTTGTAATTGTTGAGTTGTAAGAAAAATAATAGTGTGATGATCATCATTATTAGAGCATTGTCCCAGTGAGGAAAGGATGATGGAGACTATGATTCCCCCATAAGTCGGGATGAGACTCCGGGCGAAAAATAAAAAAAAGGCCATAAAAAAGAGAAAAGGCCCAAACAAAAAAACAAAAAAAATGAGAGAAAAAGAGAGAAGGGACAATGTTACTATCCTTTTACCACACTTGTGCTTCAAAGTAGCACCATGATCTTCATGATAGAGAGTCTCCTATGATATCACTTTCATATACTAGTGGGAATCTTTCATTATAGAACTTGGCTTGTATATTCCAATGATGGGCTTCCTCAAAATGCCCTAGGTCTTCGTGAGCAAGCGAGTTGGGTGCACACCCACTTAGTTTCTTTTGTTGAGCTTTCATATACTTACAACTCTAGTGCATCCGTTGCATGGCAATCCCTACTCACTCACATTGATATCTATTGATGGGCATCTCCATAGCCCGTTGATACGCCTAGTTGATGTGAGACTATCTTCCCCTCTTTTTGTCTTCTCCACAACCACCATTCTATTCCACATATAGTGCCATGTCCATGGCTCACGCTCATATATTGTGTGAAAGTTGAAAAAGTTTGAGATTACTAAAGTATGAAACAATTGCTTGGCTTGTCATCGGGGTTGTGCATGATTAAATACTTTGTGTGATGAAGATAGAGCAACAGCCAGACTATATGATTTTGTAGGGATAACTTTCTTTAGCCATGCTATTTTGAGAAGACATGATTGCTTTGATTAGTATGCTTGAAGTATTATTATTTTTATGTCAATATGAAATTTTGTCTTGAATCTTTCGGATCTGAATATTCATGCCACAATTAAGAAGATTTACATTGAAATTATGCCAAAGTATCACTCCGCATCAAAAATTCTCTTTTTTATCATTTACCTACTCGAGGACGAGCAGGAATTAAGCTTGGGGATGCCTGATACGTCTCCAACGTATCTATAATTTTTGATTGCTCCATGCTACTTTATCTACTCTTTTAGGCAATATTGGGCTTTATTATCCACTTTTATATTATTTTTGGGGCTAACCTATTAACCGGAGGCCCAGCCCAGATTTGCTGTTTTATGCCTATTTCAGTGTTTCGAGGAAAAGGAACATCAGACGGATTCAAAATGGAACGAAATCAACTGGAGAAGTTATTTTTGGAAGGAAACCCACCTGATGGACTTGGACTCCACGTTAGAAGATACGGGAGGTGCTCACGAGGGTGGGGGGCGCGCCCACCACCCTAGGGCGCGCCCCCTGCCTCGTGGGGCCCCCGTAGCTCCACCGACATACTCCCTGCACCCATATATACTTACGTATCATAAAACTTCCAGAACAGAAGATAGATCGGGAGTTCCGCCGCCGCAAGCCTCTATAGCCACCAAAAACCTCTCGGGAGCCCGTTCCGGCATCCTGCCGGAGGGGGAACCCATCACCGGTGGCCATCTTCATCATCCCGGCGCTATCCATGACGAGGAGGGAGTAGTTCACCCTCGGGGCTGAGGGTATGTACCAGTAACTATGTGTTTGATCTCTCTTTCTCGTGTTCTCTCTCGTGTTCCCTCTATGGCACGATCTTGATGTATCACGAGCTTTGCTATTGTAGTTGGATCTTATGATGTTTCTCCCCCTCTACTCTCTTGTGATGAATTGCGTTTCCCCTTTGAAGTTATCTTATCAGATTGAGTCTTTTATGAGAACACTTGATGTATATCTTGCCGTGCTTATCTGTGGTGACAATGGGATATCATGTGCCTCTTGATGTATGTTTTGGTGATCAACTTGCGGGTTTCGTGACATTGGGAACATATGCATAGGGGTTGGCACACATTCTTGACTCTCCGGTAGAAACTTTGGGGCACTCTTTGAAGTACTTTGTGTTGGTTGGATAAATCTGAGATTGTGTGATGCATATCGTATAATCATGCCCACGGATACTTGAGGTGATAATGGAGTATCTAGGTGACATTAGGGTTTTGGTTGATTTGTGTCTTAAGGTGTTATTCTAGTACGAACTCTTTTATAGATCGATCCAAAAGAATAACTTTGAGGTGGTTTCGTACCCTACCATAATCTCTATGTTTGTTCTCCGCTATTAGTGGCTTTGGAGTGACTCTTTGTTGCATGTTGAGGGCTTGTTATATGATCTATCTATGTTATTATTGTTGAGAGAACTTGCACTAGTGAAAGTATGGACCCTAGGCCTTGTTTCCTATCATTGCAATACCGTTTACGCTCATGTTTACCACTTGTTACCTTGCTGTTTTTATATTTTCAGATTACAAAAATCTATATCTACTATCTATTTTGCACTTGTATCACCATCTCTTCGCCGAACTAGTGCACCTATACAATTTACCATTGTATTGGGTGTGTTGGACACAAGAGACTCCTTGTTATTTGGTTGCAGGGCTGCTTGAGAGAGACCATCTTCATCCTACGCCTCCTGCGGATTGATAAACCTTAGGTCATCCACTTGAGGGAAATTTGCTACTGTGCTAAAAACCTGTGCACTTGTAGGCCCAACAATGTCTACAAGAAGAAGGTTGTGTAGTAGACATCAGAAGACTCCATGATATCTGCTCCAACTTCATCAACATAGTCATCATCACTATCAGGGTCGGAGTCGGTGTCGTCGATGATGATGTAGTCTCCTGGGTGATAGTTCTCCTTCTTTGGTGCCGGGTCTCCCATGAATACTCATAGCTTCTTCTTCAAGTCTTCATTCTTCTCCAGTAATACGACAATCTCTTCCTCGCATCCATCGCATGTAGACTTGATTTCCTCTTCTAGCTCGTTGTTTCTCCTCTCCAGTTTCTTGATCTTCTTCATGTGGATAATTTGTTGATTCTCCTGTCGACGAATATGATCTCCCATCTCTTGAATGTAAGCTGCAACTGATCCATCCCTCCTGGTGCGTATCATTTCCCATTTGTCATCTTGAAGGCCACATACCTGGTAAATGGTATTCTCCAGCTCCTTGTGATGCACCTCACATATGCGTCCAAAGGTGATATGTGCGTCCATGCTCTTTCCAATACTCTAGCTTGGTGCATCCAGGTAGAAATCAATAGGCTCCGTTGTTGGCGCAAAGGTCCTCCCAGGTATCCAGGCTTTGATATTCCAGCGCTCCTCTTCCGGTACAGATGTAGAGAAAGTCCCCATGAAGCTTGGTAATCCGATGTTCAAATACTTAGTGACTTCCTTCAAGTGGCGTCCGAAAGGGGTGCCATCATCCGGCTGAGTGAACTTGTTCCTGGGATCCACCATCTATAGAGTAGAAAGAGAGGAGAATTAGAAATGAGTAGAGAAGAGAAATCATGTGGCTCATTCTAGTGGTTGCGTCCTACAGTCAGCATGTGATCTGATACCATCTTGTAGTGACCAGACCTCAAACGGTCAAGTCTCTGTGCATCAGTGTCATCCCTGGATCGGTAATGCTGACATGCATAGTACTCGAGGAATTATAACAGAGTTTCAATCACACACTTATTACATCGAGTCCTCATAAAGAGTATGATTACAAAAATATATCATGGCCGAAGGCCATCTAAACTAAATAACTGTGGAAGGTTCGAAGGTAAATGAGTCCATCAACTCCAACGACATAGGTGAGTGCAAAACAACGACCTATCGCACCTTATTCATCGTCTGAGTAGTATGCAACATAAGACGTTGCAGCCCGAAACAGGCCAGCACATAGAATATGTTGGCATAGTTACACTGTAAAGCAATGAAATGCAAGAAAAATATCTACATGAAATATTTGGCCAGTGGAGGTTGTAAGTTTCAAAGTTTTGCATAAAGCTAGTTTTTCCCTATAACAAAGGAATAAATTTATTTAACTACTCCCGTGTTGCCCATTATTTGAGAAGGTAACCCCAACTCAAATCCCGATTAAAAGTATCATCGTTAACCCAACTCAATTAAATTAAAGTAACGTGATGAGATCACATCAATAGATTCAAGTACTAGATACTCAAGATATCCATAACCGGGGACACGGCTAACCATGATTAGTTTATACACTCTATAGAGGTTTGAGCACTTTTCCCCACTAGACACGACCGCATCCATGATCGGATGATCGAGACATAGCCTTTCTAAAGCATTAACTCTCTACTCCGGGTAGACAGTACCACCTACATCCCTCTACATCTGCTAATCTACCTCTTCAAGAGCTCATGCAACTTACTCAACTATGCCAGAGCCCATAATGGCTTGTGGCTGCACACGGAAGTTTCTAGCATGAATAATCTTATGATCCCTTTGAGCCTGGGTGGCATTCCATAGGATAAT
The DNA here is from genome assembly GCF_018294505.1 of Triticum aestivum. Classification (NCBI taxonomy): domain Eukaryota; kingdom Viridiplantae; phylum Streptophyta; class Magnoliopsida; order Poales; family Poaceae; genus Triticum; species Triticum aestivum. The sequence goes on along the minus strand of NC_057798.1, from coordinate 595,547,901 downwards.
CACACAGGTACCCCAGGATTTCCGAAAACAAACAACACTGGGTTCCCCAGGTGCCTCAACCAATCCACCCAGATGTATATTAAAGTTCCCACCTTAATGTTATCCATGATTAAAATAACTCTCAAACTTTCATGTGTGAATCACGATCCAATCCCCGTCTACGAGCATGGCTAAGCAATAATAAGTATAATGTATATTCCGGGGGTGATCAAAAGGTATTAGGTTCCTACCTCAAGCACTACAACCAAAACCACATGTTCTCAATCCTACTAATGCAAATATTTGTGGGGCAATACTAATGCATAGTAAAAACTGGGTATAAAAGAGTATGATCAAAGTGTAACTTGCCTTGCTGACGATCTGCAAACTCTTGAGATTTGTAGTAATAAGCTTCACACTCCGGGTAATCTAGCATAGACAAACAATAGCATACATAAGCAATCACTCAAACGAAACATGAGAAAAACCGAGAAAAGATGTAAATCGAACACGAAATAAGCAAACGGATTAACTAACAAGAGTCAAAACCTAACAACATTATTAACATGTGAATTAGATCTTAATAGTGGGTACATGTGATTAGCTACGATTCGCAAAAAGATTCAACTCAAACAGAGCAACGAAACTCATAATACGAACGAAATAGGGTCGTTTACTAATCTGGACTAAAGTAAAATTTTACAGTAGCAAAATCATGTTCAAGTTGGTTAACTAGAAAGAACAAAACGAAACGAAGATTTTGGCACTGGTTTCATCTAATTTGGATAAACGAGTAAAAATTTATGCTAGTTTAGAGATCAGGGGCTAAATCGCGATAAAAATAATCACAGATAAGTCCCTTGCCGAAAATAAACTAAAAGGAAAAACACTAGTGAACGAATGTTCGCTATCTGAACTAATGTGACGAAACACGTTCGTTAAAATGAACGAACGGATGAACGTCCGCTAAATAAAATAACCGAACAAAAAACCGATCTAAAACATAAAATCACGAAAGCCTAAAAAGACAAGTCGGTCCGATTCGTTCCGGTTGGGAAGACCGGTGGCGGTGGCGGGGTCAACGGCGGCGGCATCGGCGCGGGGCGGCGTTGGCGGCGGCGACGGCAAGCGGGCAAGCCGCCGGCACACGGGCAGGCAACGGCGTCGGCGAGGGCGGGCGGCGGCGGCGTCGACTTGGGGCTCCAGCTGGGCCCCGGGTTGGCTTATAAAGGGGGAGGGGGCGAGGCGGCTTGCGGGAGGTGGCGAGGCGGTAGCGGAGTCGGAGTCAGGGAGGACTCCGGCTCGGCCATGTCAGGCGACAAAGTTTTTTTTAGTTACGCCTGAAAGAAAAATTCTTAATAAAATATAAAGAAAAATTCTAAAAATGCCAAAAACAATTTTCACCGTCTAAAAAAATTAGAACAAAGTGAACATTTTACTAGCCTAAAAATGCAATTTTCAAAAATGCATATTTTTCTAATTCAAATAAAATAGCAAATAAAACGCAAATAAAACAGAATTTGATTTTAAAATTCTTCCTCCAATATTTCTCTTAATTTGAAGAAGTCATATTATCTTCTCTATTTTATTTATAATATTGGAAATAATTGGAGAGGGAAATAATACAATCAAATTGATCCTTTCTTCAAATTTGAATAAAATTCAAATATGAATTTTGTGAAACCTCCAACTCTCTCCTTTGGTCCTTGAGTTGCTTAAGATTTCTAGGATCACAACCAAAATGCAAGAATAAATATGATATGCATATGATGATCTATGTATAACATCCAAGTTGAAAATTTGGATGTTACAATCTATCCAAGAGTTCATACTAAAATAACACCATATCATACACATCAACCAACTCTAATGTCACCCAGATACTCCAATGTCACCGCGAGTATCCGTGAGTTGATTATACGATATGCATCAAACAATTTCAGATTCATAATACTCAATCAAATACAAAGAACCTCAAATAGTGCCCCAAGATTTCTACCGGAGAAACAAGGACGAGAACATGCATCAACCCCTATGCATAGATTACCCCAGTGTCACCTCGGGAATCCGCGAATTGAGTGCCAAAACACATATCAAGTGAATCTATATTATACTCCATTGTCACCGCGGGTATTCATAGCAAGAAATACATCAAGTGTTCTCAAATCCATAAAAGTATTCAATCTGATAAAACGAAATCTCAAAGGGAAAACTCAATTCATCACAATAAGATAGAGAGGGAGAAACACCATATGATCCAACTATATTACCAAATCCCATGATACATCAAGATTGCATCAACTCGAGAACACGAGACAGACAGACAGAGAGAGAGAGAGAGAGAGAGAGAGAGAGAGAGAGAGAGAGAGAGAGAGAGAGATTAAACACATAGCTACAGGTACAAACACTCAGCCCCGAGGGTGGACTACTCCCTCATCAGCATGGAGGCCATAGGGATGATGAAGATGGCCTCCGGCGATGATTTCCCGCTCTGACAGGGTGCCGAAACTGGATCTAGATTGGTTTTTCGTGGCTACAGAGGCTTGGAGCGGTGGAACTTCTGATCTAGGGTTATTTTTGGAGATTTCTGAATATATAGGATTTTTGGGTGTCGGTTTCACGCGAAGATGGGCCACTAGGGTCCCACAAGACACCAGGGTGCACCATAGGGGGTTGGGGCACCCTGGTGGGTTGTGGCCTCCTCGTGGCTCTTCTAGCCCTCCCACGAAGCTTCTAGTGCCTCTTTTGTTCCAAAAAAATCATAAAAAAGTGTCGTTGCATTTGGACAACATTGATTTCCGCACAAGAAACAACACCATGGTTGTTCTGCTGAAAACAACGTCAATCCGGGTTAGTTCCATTCAAATCATAGAAAAACCATATAAAATTGTTGTAAACATGGCATGAATACTTCATAAATTATAGATACGTTGGAAACATATCAGCATCCCAAGCTTAATTCCTACTCGTCCTTGAGTAGGTAAATCATAAAAGAAATAATTTATGAAGTCTAAATGCTAGCAAAGTGCATAAGTTTGATCAATGATAATTTCAATCACTCTTCCTAGCATCATACCAACAAATCTTTCTCATAAAACTCATCATGATAAAGTAGTATTCAATTCACATGTTATGGTTCAAACAATGCATTCTATTGAAACTTAACAATCTATGTTCTTAGTCACCAAACAATTGCAATTCAACTTTCCAACAAAGTTTAAGTAAGATCTCCACATACTCAATCATCATATAGTCTTCTATGATTGCTAGTACTCAAAGCATATTTTAGAACAAATGACATCCATCGAACACAGAGAAAGATAGGGTCTTAATGTTTCGCCTCCCAACTCATTTATCATAGAGCTAATTGTCAACAATAATAAATCATGATCAAATATATTTGACTAGTCATATGTGCCTAGATCTTTCCCCACCACATGATGCTTTCCAACTAGAGAATAATTGAGGTTGAAATGAGAATTCATACTATTGACTCTTTGTATAAAAGCAAATACTGAAAAGTAAAAGATAGGCCCTTCACAGAGGGAAGCAAAGGTTGTCATGCGCTTTTTATTTTTGGATTCCCGAGCTCTTAATGCAAAGGAACGTCATGTTATATTGCCCCTTATGATAGCAGCCTTTATTATGTAGTTCATCGCTTTTATTACTTTGCCATCACAAGTTTGTACAACGCTTATTTTCCCTTACAATAAAAGATCAAACATATTTAGGATCAATTTTAATTGCTTTATGCACCAATGACAACTTACTTGAATGATCTTATTCAATCCATAGGTAGATATGGTGGACACTCATGGCAAGAAACTGGGTTTAAGGGTTTTTGGATGCGCAAGTAGTATCTCTAGTTAGTACAAATTTTTGGCTAGCAAAAGGTCCTAAGAAAGCATCACATGCTGGAGGATCCATAACAATATAACTTCTGTGCAAATATACAAAACCAGAACTCATTATGTTGTCTTCCTTGTCCAACTTTAACTAATTGCTCAATTTTCAAAATAAATAATGGGTATTCACAATCATAGAAGATGTCCAAGATAATATATTTGTATGTGAAAGTTCTCTTCCTTGTACTAACCATTCATAAATTGCTTGTATGACCAATATTGTGATTGTCAAGCTTTAATAGATTTCACTTTATAAACCAAATGTGAAGCTACTACTAGGCATGATATGAACATATACTTTCTACTTTATGATATTTAGTTCATTCAACAATTTACTCATAGGATATAAGTGAAGCACAAGAGTAAATGACAAACTACTCCAAAAAGATATAAGTGAAGATCAAACGAGTAGTTAAGAAAATGGGTGGCCATTTGAGGACTCTATATTAACTTTTAGATCTAAGTATTTTATTAAAACAACAAGCTAAACAAAACAAAATGACATTCCAAGAATAACACAACTCATGTGAAGAAGCAAAAACTTAGGCTCAACCGATACTAATTGATAATTGTTGATGAATAAAGGTGGGATGCCCATCGGGGCATCCGCAAGCTTAGATGCTTGAGACTTCTTGGAATATTATCTTGGGATGACTTGGGCATCCCCAAGCTTGAACTTTTTTGTCTCCCTAATTCCTTCTCATAACACGGTTTCCCTAATTATTTAAAACTTCATCCACACAAGACTCAACAAGAACTCGTGAGGTAAGTTTGTATAAATCAATGCAATAACCTTATAATTCTCTACTGTAGCAAATCACTAAAATTATAATTTAACATTCCATACTAAATGCCTCTGCATATTTAATAGTCCTATCCTCAAATAGCATCATTAAACAAGCAACCATATGCAAACATAACATCAATCTGTCAAAACATGACAGTCTCTAAAGAATGCAAGAAGATTCATACTTCTCTAACTTTAAAAATTATGAAGCTACAAAACAATTATCATATCTTATCGTGAAAAATGTTTCAACGTTTGATTTATCATATTCTGAATTTTCTCAAGAATTCACGCACTAGCGTGCAACTTTCTATTTTGAAACAACCACAAATAGACATGCAAAATAAGCATGGTAAAGGCTATACTTGACATTTTTATTGAAATGAAATATGCAAAACACTCTTATAAATAGCATCAAGTTCATAAAAACAAAATAAAATGACGCTTCAAGAAAAACACATATTATGTGACGAGTAAAAATATAGCTACAAGTGGGGTTACCGATAATGTTGAAGACGAAAGAGGGGATGCCTTCCGGGGCATCCCCAAGCTGTTGCTTGGATGTTCCTTGAATATTACCTTGGGTGCCTTTGGCATCCCCAAGCTTAGGTTCTTGTCACTCCTTATTCTCCACATATAGATATCTCACCCAAAACTTGAAAACTTCAATCACACAAAACTTAACGGAACTTCGTGAGATAGGTTAATATGGTAAAACAAAGCATTCACTTTAGTACTGTCAAAGACAAGATTCATAATTATTTCCATATAATGCCTACTGTACTCTATCATTTCCACAATATATATATTAATATAAGTTATGGAAACACTAATATAAGTAAACTATGCATTGAAAACAGAATCTGTCAAAAACAGAACAACATGTAATAATCTGAACAATGACCATACTTCTGCAACACTAAAAATTCTGAAAAATTAGGAAAATGTAGGAAATTTGAATATCAATCATCTGTAAAAAAACCAGACCGAAAGCACATTTCTGTGAATTTACAAAATTCCATAACTGGGCGCAAAAGTTTCTATTTTTGGACAGAATCAAGTCAACTACCATCCACACTATCCCAAAGGCATTACTCAGCACTTTATTGAAACAAAATTAGTAGAACATGATTACTACAGTAGCCTAGTCATGTGAACACAAAAAACAGTAGCTAGAAATATTTGGTTGTCACCCAACAAGCGCTTTTCTTTAATGCCTTTTAGCTAGGCTTGATGATTTCAATGATGCTCACATAGAAGTATAGAATTGAAACATAACGTGAGCATCATGGAGCATATGACTAGGACATTTAAGTCTACCCACTTCTTATGCATAGGGATTTTTTGAGAAAATAAATTATAGGAGCAAGAATCAACTAGCATAGGAAGGAAAAACAAACATAACTTCAAAACTTTAAACACATAGAGAGGAAAGTTGATATTAGTGAGAAACCTACAAGCATATGTTCCTCTCTCATAATAATTTTTAGTAGCATCATGAATGAATTCAACAATATAGCTATCACCTAAAGCATTCTTTTCATGATTCAGATGTATAAAAAATTTATTACTCTCCACATAAGCAAATTCCTTCTCATTCATAATAGTGGGAGCAAACTCAACAAAATAACTATCATGGGATTGAAAATTAAAATCATGATGACAAAGTTCATGGTTATCATTATTATTTATAGCATACATGTCATCGCCATAATCATCATAGACAACAAATTTGTTGTCTTACTCAACTGAAACCTCTTCCAAAATAGTGGATTCATCAGTAAATAAAGTCATGACCTCTCCAAATCCATGTTCATAATTATTACAATAAGATTCAACACCCTCCAAAAATAGTGGCATCTTAGTACCTAGAGTTGACACTCTTTCAAACCCACTTTCATTAATATAGTCATCATAAATAGGAGGCATGCTTTCATGATAATAAATTTTCTTATCAAAACTTCGGGGAGTAAAATTATCATCTTCATAAAATATAGCATCCCCAAGCTTGTAGTTTTGCATATCATTAGCATCATGGATATTAAAATAATTCATACTAGCAATATTGCAATCATGCTCATCACTCAAAGATTTTATGCCAAACATTTTATTGCATTCTTCTTCTATCAATTGAGCACAATTTTCCTTTCCATCATTTTCAAGAAAGATATGATAAAGACAAATAATATGGGTCCACCTCAATTCCATTTTTTTGTATTTTTCTTTTGTAAACCAAGCTAGTGATAAAACAAGAAAGTAAAAGATTCAATTGAAAGATCTAAACATATACCTTCAAGCACTCACCTCCCCGGCAACGGCGCCAGAAAAGAGCTTGATGTCTACTACACAACTTGTTCTTGTAGACTCGTGTTGGGCCTCCAAGCGCATAGTTTTGTACGTCAGTAGCAATTTCCCCTCAAGTGGATGACCTAAGGTTTATCAAGGATAAAGATGGTCTATCTCAAACAACCCTGCAACTAAATAATAAAAGGTCTCTTGTGTCCCGAATACACCAAATACAATTGTAAATTTTATAGGTGCACTAGTTCGGCGAAGAGATGGTGATACAAGTGTAGTAATGTAGTAGATATTGATTTTTGTAATAGGAACAATAAAAAACAACAAGTTAGGAAGTAACAAAAGTGAGCACGAACAGTATTGCAATGCCTGAAAATGAGGCCTAGGGTCCGTACTTTCGCTAGTGCAATCTCTCAACAATGCTAATATAATTGGATCATATAACCATCCCTCAAAGTGCGATGAAGAATCACTCTAAAGTTCCTATCTAGAGGAGAACATAAGAAGAAATTGTTTATAGGGTACGGAACCACCTCAAAGTTATCATTTCCGATCGATCTATCTAAGAGTTCGTACTAAAATAACATCAATTTATCCTTTCCGATCGATCTATCCAAGAGTTCGTACTAAAATAACACCATATGATACACATCAACCAACTCCAATGTCACCTAGATACTCCAATGTCACCGCGAGTATCCATGAGTTGATTATACGATATGCATCAAACAATTCAGATTCATAATACTCAACCCAACACAAAGAACCTCAAAGAGTGCCCCAAGATTTCTATCGGAGAAACAAGGACGAGAAGGTGCATCAAGCCCTATGCATAGATTACCCCAATGTCACCTCGGGAATCCGTGAGTTGAGTGCCAAAACACATATCAAGTGAATCAATATGATACCCCATTGTCACCGTGGGTATTCATAGCAAGACATACATCAAGTGTTATAAAATCCATAAAAGTATTCAACCCGATAAAACGAAATCTCAAAGGGAAAACTTAATTCATCACAACAAGATAGAGAGGGAGAAACACCATATGATCAAACTATATTAACAAAGCCCGCGATAGATCAAGATCATGCCAACTCAAGAACATGAGAGAGAGAGATTAAACACATAGCTATTGGTACAAACCCTCAGTTCGAGGGTGGACTACTCCCTCCTCATCATGGAGACCATAGGGATGGTGAAGATGGCCTCCAGTGATGATTTCCCCCTCCGTAATGGTGCTAGAACAGGGTCCAGATTGGTTTTTCTTGGTTATAGAGGCTTACGTCGGTGGAACTTCTGATCTAGGGTTATTTCTAGAGGTTTCTAAATATATAGGATTTTGGGCATCAGTTTCATGTGAAGATGGGCCACATGGGGCCCACAAGACACCAGGGTGCGCCATAGGGGCTGGCGCGCCCTGGTGGGTTGTGGCCTCCTAGTGGCTCTCCTAGCCCTCCCAGGAAGCTTCTAGTGCCTCTTTTGTTCCAAAAAAATGTCAAAAAGTTTCGTTGCATTTGGGGAACTTTGGTTTCTGCACAAAAAACAACACCACGGTAGTTCTGCTAAAAACAACGTCAGTCCGGGTTAGTTCCATTCAAATCATACCAAAACTACATAAAATTGTTGTAAACATGGCATGAATACTTCATAAATTATAGATATGTTGGTGAAAGCACAAGTGCTCCCTAGGTGATTTTGGTAATTAATGTCAACATATCTCTTGTTGGACTAATACTTTTTTCTAGTATATTTCAGATAAGTTCAACAGTGGAGTGTCATGGACAAGAGGATGTGGAACCCCTTCTAGATGCTAAGGACAAAGGATTGGCTCAAGCTCAAAGCTCAGGACTCTACATTTTCTATTTTCAGTGATCCAAGATCACATTGAGTCCATAGGAAAGCCAATACTATTAAAAGGGGATGAGGTGTTGCTTAATGGCTTGCTTGCTCAAAGTGCTTAGTGATATGCTCCAAAGCCCTCAGCTACTTTCTCATATCCACATATGTACCAAACCAAAAGTCAAACTCGGCCCCACCGATTTGATCTATCCGGCGCCACCGAGTTCATTTGACATAGCCACTGCCAGAAACCCTAGTCAATTCGGTCTCACCGAGATGGGCTTGCAAACTCCCTGTTGCCTATTGCAATATTTTTGGTCTCACCGAGAAGATGTAATCGGTCACACCGAGTTTGCCTCACCAACTCTCCGTTTTGCTTATTACCAGATCGGTCCCACCAAGTTTGTGTAATCGGTCAAACCGAGATAAGGTTTTACCCTAACCCTTGCACATCGGTCCCACCGAGTTGATCATATCGGTCCCACTGAAATGCCTAACGGTCACATTATGAACTAAATCGGTCTGACCGAGTTTTCTGATTTGGTCCCACCGAGTTTGGTAAATTGTGTGTAACGGTTAGATTTTGCGTGGAGGCTATATATACCCCTCCACCCTCTCCTCATTCGTGAGTAAAGCCATTAGAACACGCCTACACTTCCAACATTCATTTTCTGAGAGAGAACCACCTATTCATGTGTTGAGGCCAAGATATTCCAATCCAACCATATGAATCTTGATCTCTAGCCCTCCCCAAGTTGCTTTCCACTCAAATCTTCTTTCCACCAAATACAATCCTATGAGAGAGAGTTGAGTGTTGGGGATACTATCATTTGAGCAAGGAGTTCATCATCAACACACCATCTATTACCTTTTAGAGAGTGGTGTCTCCTAGATTTGTTAGGTGTCACTTGGGAGCCTCCGTCAAGATTGTGGAGTTGAACCAAGGAGTTTGTACGGGCAAGGAGATCGCCTACTTCGTGAAGATCTACCCTAGTAAGGCAAGTCCTTCGTGGGCGATGGCCATGGTGGGATAGACAAGGTTGCTTCTTCGTGGGTCCTTTGTGGGTGGAGCCCTCCGTGGACTCGCGCAACCGTTACCCTTCATGGGTTGAAGTCTCCATCAACGTGGATGTACGATAGCACCACCTATCGGAACCACGCCAAAGATCTCAGTGTCTCCAATTGCATTTGCACACTCCAATCCCATCCCTTTACTTTCTTGCAAGTTGCATGCTTTACTTTCCGCTGCTCATATACTCTTTGCATGTTTGTTTGAATTGTATTGTGTATGCTTGAAATACGGTTAATCTAGCACCTCAACTTGAAAAACTTAAAAACTGCCAACTTTGTGTGTTGAGGGTCTATTCACCCCCATCTAGACACCTCTTCTCGATCCTTTCAGTTGGAGACGTATCGCATTACATCACCCAAAATGAGACTCATTAACCAGTTGTTTTCACTTGTTCTTATGATAGCTTGCTCTTGATTTCACAGCACACAGCTCACTCTTGGTTTTCTTCACTGGACTAGCTTTAGTTTGTAGTGTTTCAGCAACCAGGGGCTGGCCTGCACGCTTCCTCCTAACAACCAAAGCATATCATTTGGTTAGTAATTGAAAAAACAGCCAAATCAGAAAACTTCACAAACATGAACATACTTTGGCCTTTCAGGAGTGTAACGACATTTTGGAGATCCTTTTTCGTGCCCAAATTCCTGGAATAGCTTGCATCTATTCTTCTTACCTTTCTGGGGCCTTTTAGACTTTGGATCTTTCTCTCCCTTCTCACTACTCTCACCTTCCTCAAATGATTCCTTGAGTGCACTCTCCTTAGGCCAGCCAACCTTTCTTCTTGTTAAGGGAGGACACATGGAAAATTTGATTTCCACTTCACGCCACTAAGACTTATCTGTAAGTGATGGAACTGGAGCTGCATACGCAACCTTGAATCTTTCCACCAAGTAATATTCATGGAAATATTGGTGCATGTTTATATTCGGGGGAGGACAAGAAAGGCATTGCATGCTCACATGGTTTCCCGATGTGTTGCCACTCTAGGCTAGTGCAGTCATTCATTTCAGTGTTAACAACATGCCGCTTTTCAGACTTTGTATCTCTAACTTCAGCACCCAACATTGTAGATATTTCAATAGAAAAATGTGTAACATTTCTGCTCCTGTTGTACCACTACAGGAATCTTATCCCCTTGCAGACAATCACCAACCCTTCCTCTCAATTCCCACAAATGCATGATCATGATCCTTATTTGGTCAACCATGTCATACACTAGCAGGTTTATACACTACTTCACCTTGTTGTTAAAACTCTCTACCCAGTTGTTGTTGATATAACTGCACTTGATGGGAGTGTTAGATCCTAACATGTACCGTAACAGAGAATGGTAGGTGTTCATCCATGGAACAAGCTCACTGCATGCTACTAATGCATCTCCAATGTATCTATAACTTTTGATTGTTCAATGCTATTATAGTATCAGTCTTGGATGTTTTATATACAATTACAATCAACAATATGTCGTTTTTTTGGGACTAACCTATTAACTTAGTGCCCATTGCCATTTGTTGTTTTTGGTTATTTTTGGTTTTGCATAATATCAGTATGAAATGAAGTCCAAATGTCACGAAACTTTTTCAGAGCTATTAGAATTCATAGAGATGAACATTGTCAAAAGCATTTATCTAATGATTCACCCTCTCTAGGAATTGATCCACCACAGGACGATGTTGAACATGGATACTATGATGAGGACGATGATAGTGGCTATGATCTTGATGATGGAATGAGACACTTTGGTCTTATGGCAAATCTTCGCGGCTACATGGTAGGGGGAAAGGAATGGGTCCTTGATAGTGGATGTACCGATCACATGACCGGAGATAAAGATATGTTTTGTGAGCTTGCTGAAAACAACGGCCCTCGAAAGTATGTTACTTTTGGTGATAAATCAAAGGGTAAGGTGGTTGGCCTCAGTAAGGTGGCCATCTCACATGATAGCTCCATACAAAATGTCATGCTCGTTGAATCTCTTGGCTATAATCTGCTTTCTATTTCTAGACTAGCTGACTTTGGTTTCAGCGTCCTATTTACTAAAGTAGATTGCCAAGTGTTTCATAGAGATAATCATAAAATGATCTTTACCGACATACGTAGAGGTGATCTATACATTGTTGATTTCACTAAAAAGGCTCAACCTAGAACTTGCTTAATTGCTAAATCTTCCAAATTAAGGCTGGTTGTGGCATAGACAGTTAGGTCATGTGGGCATGCGAAACCTTGACAAGCTTATTAAAGGTGATCATATCCTTGGTGTTAAAGATGTCATATTTGATAAGAATAGACTTTGCAGCGCTTGCCAAGTAGGAAAACAGGTTGGAGGAAGCCACCCCGTGAAGAACATCATGACCACAAGGAGACCGCTCGAACTACTTCACATGGATCTTTTCGGTCCCAATGCTTATAAAAGTCTTGGTGGAAACTCATTTGGTCTAGTTATAGTTGATGATTTTTCAAGATTTACGTGGGTGTTCTTTCTTGATGATAAATCGCAGGTCCAAAAGATCTTCAAAAACTTCGCTAGGAAGGCCCAAAATCAATTTGAAGTGAAGATCAAAAAGGTTCGTAGCAAAAATGGAACAGAGTTCAAGAACACCAATGTGGACACCTTTCTTGACGAAGAAGGTATCTCACATGAGTTCTCGGCTACGTACACACCTCAACAAAATGGAGTTGTTGAGAGGAAGAACCGGATGCTCATCGAAATGGCGAGAACAATGCTTGATGAGTACAAGACGCCAAAGCACTTTTGGGTAGAAGCAGTTGTGACAGCTTGTCATGCAACAAATGCTTGTATCTTGACAAGCTACTCAGCAAGACGGCATACGAGCTCCTCACCGGTAACAAACCCCAAGTTGGATACTTTTGAGTATTCGGCTCAAAGTGCTACATTCTTGATAAGCATCATCGTTCTAAATTTTCTCCCAAATCTCATGAGGGTCTCCTACTTGGTTATGGCTCAAATTCTCACACTTACCCTGTCTACAAAAATTTCACCCGAAAGGTTGAAGAGACGGTAGATGTGAAGTTTGATGAATCTAATGGCTTGCAAGTAGAGTAATTGCCAATTGATGTAGGAGATAATGACCCTTCGGAAGCAATCCAAGACTTGTCTATTGGCAAGATCTGACCAATGGAGGTGAAGGAGAGTACCTCGTCCATCCAAGTGGAAGCTTCTACCTCACGACAAGGTGAACCAAGAGTTGACATGGAAGCATCCACAAGTGGGACACACTAAGATGAAGAAAACGAGGAAGCACAGCAAGATGAACCTCATCAACCACCTTCTCCACCATGATAAGAGAACGATAACATCAACAATGATGAAGGCCTAGAAGAAGAACAAGATGATGAAGAAGATGTTCCACCCTGATCAAAGCAAAAGCTCTCACGAATTCGAGCAAGAGTCGCCAGAGACCATCCCACCGGGCAAATCTACAATGATATCCAAACCGGGAGAATCACTCGCTCTAAATCTCATTGGCTAATTTTTGTGAACATTATTCATTCTTCTCTAGCATTGAACCCATGAAGGTTGAAGAAGCATTAGAAGATCCAGATTGGATAAAGGCCATGCATGAAGAGCTATACAACTTTGAGAGAAACCAAGTGTGGACATTAGTCGAAAAGCCCAAGAACAACCACAACATTATCGGTACCAAATGGGTGTTTCACAACAAGCAAGATGAAGATGGACAAGTAGTTCACAACAAAGCACGTCTCGTCGCCCAAGGCTACACTCAAGTCGAAGGTATGGACTATGGTGAGACATATTCCCCCGTTGCTAGACTTGAGTCCATTCGCATCTTACTTGCCTATGCTAATCACCATGATATCACATTATACCAAATGGACATTAAAAGTGCTTTTCTAAGTGGTGAAATTGAGGAGGAAGTTTATGTTAAAGAACCTCCCGGCTTTGTTAATCCTAAGAAACCCAATCATGTTTACAAACTTCACAAAGCCCTTTATGGTCTTAAACAAGCTCCTATAGCATGGTATAAATGCTTGACCAAGTTCCTTATTGAAAAAGGTTTTGAAATTGGAAAAAATTAATTCTACTATTTTCACTAAAAGGGTTAATGGAGAATTATTTGTGTGCCAAATTTATGTTGATGATATTATATTTGGTTCAACTAACCCTCATTTTAGTGAGAAGTTTGGAAAGCTTATGTCAGAGAAGTTTTGAGATGTCTATGATGAGTGAACTCAAGTTCTTTCTTGGCTTGCAAATCAAGCAAACTAAGGAAGGTACCTTTGTCTCTCAAACAAAGTACACCAAGGACTTGTTCAAGAAGTTCAATATGCAATAGTGCAAAGGTATGAATACACCCACGCCTACTAGTGGACATCTTGACTTGACTAAAGATGGTGAACCCGTTGATCAAAAAGTTTACCGCTCTATGATTGGTTCATTACTATATCTATGTGCCTCTCATCCTGATATTATGCTAAGTATGTGCATGTGTGCACTGTATCAAGCAGCTCCCAAAGAATGTCATCTTAAGGCTATGAAAAGGATAGTGAGATACTTAATACATACACCAAATTTGGGCATTTGGTATCCAAAGAGGTCTTCTTTTGATCTTGGTGGCTACTCCGACTCGGACTATGTCAGTGACAAGGTTGATAGAAAGTCCACTTCGGGTACTTGTCAATTTCTTGGTAGATCTCTTGTGTCTTGGTCCTCCAAGAAACAAAACTCGGTATCCTTATCCACCGCCGAAGCGTAATACATTGCCGCTGGTTCATGGTGTGCTCAATTACTTTGGATGACCCAAACTCTTAAAGATTATGGGATATATGTGAAACATGTTCCATTGCTTTGTGACAACGAAAGTGCTATCAAGATTGCTCACAATCCCGTGCAACATTCTCGAACTAAGCATATTGAAGTTCATCATCATTTCATTCGAGATCATGTTGCTAAGGGTGATATCAACCTTAAGCATGTTCATACCGACAAGCAATTGGCGGATATATTCACTAAACCAATTGATGAGAAAGTGTTTTTCAGGTTGAGAGGTGAATTGAACATCATTGATGCTTCAAACTTGGAGTAGGAACTCCATTTGGATACATGCAAGACATGAGCCTTTGACTAATCCTTGATATTTCTCTTATGATGATAATCATATGTCTTGGATATATTTGCACCCTTGCATGTCATCTAACCCTTGTAGGTACTTGGAGGAATCTAAATCTATGAGATTGCAACTCACTAAAATCTTGAGCAATCTCTACATCACCAAGTCTCTACATTACGGTGGTTGAAGATAAGGAAGCTTGAAACCCTTCAAACATATCCTTTGACAATTTATAAATATCATATTTCATGATTGTCATCTTGGATACACAAGTGCTATTCCTTGCAAGGCTAAATCATGTAGGTAGATGGACTCCAATTACAAGTGGTGCTCCCAATGAACTACATCAACATTGAGCATCCCATTCAAGTTCAACTACATGATCAAGATCAACTCCATCACCCAAGGTATGTCATCCCATCTTAGAGAAGCTTTACCCCAAGTCATGGGTCAGAGCATCTCAACAAGATGAGAATACATCAAGATGCTTAAACGAAAAATGGCAACCCCATTTTGAGTTTAAATGATGAGTATGACCTATGATCAAGTGTCCTCACTTGACTTGTAAGTCAATATACTCTAACATAGGTGACTTTGTCGCTGACCAATTCTAGATGAAGTTCTATGTTGTTTCTTTGTGCCCTTGCATTTGTCTCCTGCATGCTAGTTCCCCTTTCAAAAAAAAACTTCATCTAGATTTCTTGTCTTTTCTTTTCTGCATTTCCCTGCATCCAATTCATTGCAAATCCTTTAGTTAATTCCCTGCAAATCCTTGAGAGATCTTATTTGCTTAGTGAGCTGAGGTGACTAGTGCATTTTCTCTATGATGAACTCGGACACACCAACTTTCCTCTTTCGGTGAAACCGAAGCTTTTCAGTGCCACCGAAGGAAACAACTCGGTGTAGCCTATCTCAATTTTGAGAAAACACTTTGTCATTCGCATCCTGCACATTTTATTCCAGCTCCACTCGATGATTCTTATCCTCTACCAGCACCCTATTTTTTCCTGCTACTTTGCCATGTGACTCAAGGACCAATCCTATTTTGACTCACACTCCAGAGAAGACCCTTCTTGGAAATTGATGTCAAAGGGAGAGAGAGAGTTCACATCAAAGCTTAATCATATCAAAAGAGGGAAAGAGAGATAAATAATCACATCAAAGAGAGACCCCAGTTGCTTGGTATTCAAAGAGGAGAGAAGTCACATGTCTTTAGAGGGGAAAGACATGTTCATGTTTTTCGTTGTCTTTGCTTTGCTCATATTTTCTATTCCCTATCTTCTCCCAGTATCCCATATAAGATTCAGGGGGAGCAAGACATCCAAGGGAAGGAAATCTTCGAATTCATTGCATATCTTTACCTTTGTGGACATGTCTACACTCAAATAGAGTACCTAGTACTCACTCTCTACATGTCATCCCAATCTTGGTACTCTTGTGGTTTGCTGCTCTTGCTCTGTTCAGTAGATGTTTCTGTGTTATCTAACCTTGTTTTCTCATGTTCATCTCTTCCCAAGCTAGCTCAAGACCACAAAGTAAGTATATGCATCACACTCATGTGCATGAGGATCTCTTGCTGTTGTACATATTGTTTGCAAGGAGGACTCATGAGCATTAAGGTACATTTTCCTTATTCACATCATTTTCTCTGATGCATATAGCCAAGATACATGTAACTCATTGCTTGTTCTGTCATGATTATGCACTCACAGGATCTTATGTTCCATATTCACATGATTGCATACATGTAGGGGGAGCCAATGCATGTTACATGTCCTTCCAAAGCTTTACCTGCCTTTCTCTATATCTTTATCTAAAGCTTTGATGTATGTTGTCATGAATTACCAAAAGGGGGGAGATTGAAAGCACAAGTGCTCCCTGGGTGATTTTGTTAACTAATGTCAACATATCTCTTGTTGGATTAATACTTTTATCTAGGATATTTCAGATAAGTTCAGCAGTGGAGTGGCATGGACAAGAGGATGTGGAACCCCTGCAAGATGCTAAGGACAAAGGATTGGCTCAAGCTCAAAGCTCAGGACTCTACATTTTCTATTTTCAGTGATCCAAGATTACATTGAGTCCATAGGAAAGCCAATACTATTAAAAGGGTATGAGGTGTTGCTTAATGGCTTGCTTGCTCAAAGTGCTTAGTGATATGCTCCAAAGCCCTCGGCTACTTTCTCATATCCACATATGTCCCAAACCAAAAGTCAAACTCGGCCCCACCGATTTGATCTATCCGGCGCCACCGAGTTCATTTGACATAGCCACTGCCAGAAACCTTAGTCAATTCGGTCTCACAGATGGGATCTCGGTCTCACCGAGATCGGCTTGCAAACTCCCTGTTGCCTATTGCAATATTTTCGGTCTCACCGAGAATATGTAATCGGTCACACCGAGTTTGCCTGACCAATTCTCTATTTTGCTTATTACCAGATCGGTCCCATCGAGTTTGTGTAATCGATCAAACCGAGATAAGGTTTTACCCTAATCCTTGCATATCGGTCCCACCTAGTTGATCATATCGGTCCCACCAAAATGCCTAACAGTCACATTATGAACTAAATCGGTCCGACCGAGTTTTCTGATTCGGTCCCACTGAGTTTCGTAAATTGTGTGTAATGGCTAGATTTTGTGTGGAGGATACATATACCCCTCCACCCTCTCCTCATTCGTGAGGAAAGCCATCAGAACATGCCTACACTTCCAGCATTCATTTTCTGAGAGAGAACCACCTACTCATGTGTTGAGGCCAAGATATTCCAATCCAACCATATGAATCTTGATCTCTAGCCCTCCCCAAGTTGCTTTCCACTCAAATCTTGTTTCCACCAAATCCAATCCTATGATAGAGAGTTGAGTGTTGGGAAGACTATGATTTGAAGCACAAGGGGAGGCAAAGAATATTCTCAAGTATTAGCAGTTGAGTTGTCAATTCAACCACACCTGGAAAACTTAATATCTGCAGCAAAGTATTTAGTAGCATAGTAATATGGAAGTAGCAGTAACAATGGAAAAACTAATAGTAGCAGTTTTGTTGTAATTGTAACAGTGGCAACGGTAAAGTAACTAAGCAAACATCAATATGTGAAAAGCTTGTAGGCATTGGATCAGTGATGGATAATTATGTCGGATGCGATTCCTCATGCAATAGTTTTAACATAGGGTGACACAAAACTAGCTCCAGTTCATCAATGTAATGTAGGCATGTATTCCGAATATAGTCGTACATGCTTATGGAAAAATAACTTGCATGACATCTTTTGTCCTACCCTCCCGTGGAAGCGGGGTCCTATTGGAAACTAAGGGATATTAACACCTCATTTTAATAGAGTACCGGACCAAAGCATTAACACTTAGTGAATACATGAACTCCTCAAACTACGGTCATCATCGGGAGTGGTCCCGATTATTGTCAGTTCGAGGTTGCCGGATCATAACACATAGTAGGTGACTATTGACTTGCAAGATAGGATCAAGAACTCACATATATTCATGAAAACATAACAGGTTCAGATCTTAAATCATGGCACTCGGGCTCTAGTGACAAGCATTAAGCATATCAAAGTCATAGCAACATCAATCTTAGAACATAATGGATACTAGGGATCAAACCCTAACAAAACTAACTCGATTACATGGTAAATCTCATCCAAACCATCACCGTCCAGCAAGCCTACGATGGAATTAATCATGCATGGCGGTGAGCATTATGAAATTGGTGATGGAGTATGGTTGATGATGACAACGGCAACGGATTCCCCTCTCCGGAGCCCCGAACGGACTCCACATCAGCCCTCCCGAGAGAGATTAGGGCTTGGCGGTGGCTACGTATCGTAAAACGCGATGAATCCTTCTCTCTGATTTTTTTGTCCCCAAACATGAATATATGGAGTTGGAGTTGAGGTCGGTGGAGCCTCAGAGCGCCCACCAGACAGGGGGGCGCACCTAGGGGGCAGGCGCTCCCCCACCCTCGTGGACAGGGTGTGCCCCCCTGGTCTTGATTCTTTTGCCACTATTTTTTTATTAATTCCAAAAATGTTCTCCGTGAAGTTTCAGGTTATTCTGAGAACTTTTTTTTCTGCACAAAAATAACACCATGGCAGTTCTACTGAAAACATCATCAGTCTGGGTTAGTTCCATTCAAATCATGCAAGTTAGAGTCCAAAGCAAGGGCAAATGTGTTTGGAAAAGTAGATACGATGGAGATGTATCAACTCCCCCAAGCTTAAACCTTTGCTTGTCCTCAAGCAATTCAGTTGACCAATAGCTTCTCTCATCTCAATCATTTCATCATATATCGTCATTATTGCCTTTCACTCGCACGATTGAACGGTGTGGATAATATAATAGTGCACGTGCATTGGACTAAGCTGGAATCTACAAGCATTTAATTCAAAGGAGAAGACAAGGTAATATGGGCTCTTGGTTAGATCAACAATAATGCATATGAGATCCACTCATCATTTTCATCGTGGTCTTCTCCTCTCGACCCTGAAAGAAACACTACTAGGAAAATGCTTATAGATAGAAGTTTACCAGTAGCGAGTTTTTTTACCCCACGCTACTAGTATGTACCAGCAGCGCCATGTAGAAAACATGCTACTACTAACATATAGTAGCAACGTTTGTTTGTTTGGGCCGTGCTACTGTTACATGGGCCGCAGGGCAGCATCTGTAGCCCACTTAGCTGTAGCGTTTGTTCTGAAAGGGTGCTACAGCTGGTGGGCTTAGCAGTAGCGTGGTTCTCCAACCAGCGCTACTACTATAGCTAAAGAAAACCGGCTCGTGAGCGCCCCCGCACCCCCTCGTCTCACACAATCCCCTCCGCCCGACGATGACGCCGCCGCGGTTAGGGTTCGTCCCCGGCCGCCTCACCCCCGTCGATGGTGCCGTGCGCCGCCACCACGCACGGTCTCCTCTCGCCTCCTCCGATGCTCCAGCCCCGTAAGTCCCCCTCTCGATCTCCTCCTCCCTGTGCGCGCCACAGTAGCTCCTCTCGATCTCTCAGTTAGGGTTCGTCGTAGGGGCTCCAATCAATTTGCCGCGGCGGCTCGCCATGTTTTGGGTTTTAGGGATTGCTCACGGTCGTGCGGTAGCTTCTTCCATGCCCCACGGTCGTGTACGCCGGTGACCAGTGCGAATCTTGGAGCAATCTATCTAGACTAGGCAGACTGTTATCTTGAAGGGATATCCATTCACTTGTTCAGATACCTACCTATGTAGTGCAAAGCAACAAGAATTCCATATCGGTAAAATGTGATAGTAGTAATTCTTCTGTATTGCAAAAAGTAGGAGTACTCACATAGGGGAGAGAGTAGAGGATTTGGGTTGGTTGTTGCTGACATGATTTGGCATTGGATTGGGCTGGCTCATGTTTGATTTTTTGCTTCGTGGTTGGGCGGTTTCGACTTTTCTGATGTGATGTTATGGATATTGATTCTATATGAGTGTAAGTGCTCGGTTCGGGTTGTATCAAGTGCCCTTCTATAGGATGTTCTATAGGTGTTGTTCATGTGAGAGACAAAGCTACAAGCTCATGTTTATTTAGTGTGCTTTGTTGTGAGAAATCATCAAGATTTAGGATTACTGATAAGAAGGGGATAGTTTATTTAGTGTGCTTTGTTGTGATTAATGAAGATGAGATGAGATCAAAGTATTGTTATGTTTTGCCATATATTTGTTTGTTACATCTCTAGATTATTGAGCTACTAGTATTGTTTAGCCTTGTGTTTAGTGAAAATTTCATGCTGATAGCGATGCTTCATCTGAAGAGTTGGGGACATTAGTTTACTAGATTGCTAGCTTTATGATTGTTGGACTGAACTTTATGTTTACTTTTTAGTTGTTATTTTGCTTGCCATGTGAACTGTAGCTATGAAAACTTTATGTTTACTTTTTGGATCGTTAATCCTTTAATCATATTGCTTTAGGGAAATGGCGCCACCACCACCACCACCACCATGTCAACGGTGCAAGTCAAGGTGCGCCAGCAGCCTTGCAACTGGCATGCTGTTTGGCATCTACTTCGAGTCTAGTTTTCTTCATGCGGCGGTAATAAATTATATGAAACTAGTAACTACTATTTTGTTTTTAGTGTTATTGGCATTAATGCATCATGTATATATCATTTTGCTTTTTGTACATAGATCGTCCCATGCAATGTGAGGTCAGAATTCAAAAATCTGACTGGAGACTCTGTGACCTTTGAGGCTCCTGGGGGCCCCTACACTATGGAGATCGAGAAAGGACGAAAGATGACACGGGTGGGAGGAGATGGATGGGTCCGTTTCATCGACAACATGCGTATCACCGGCGGTGAGTTGATCAGCTTCTCCTTTAGAGCTAAAAGACCCAAGCTGGTCGTGATTTATATCAACAAAGCAAAAGATTATGAGGATGATGAGGATGATGACGACCCACTCGGTGATGCCATCATATCTCAAAGAATGAAGTTGAGTGAGGAGCAGGTGTGCAACCTATGGGACATCATTCCGCCACGTGTTGACTTCGTCGGGGTGCCATTCGTGACCCGCCTGACAAGTACCATGGTTGATCGGCATATGATGGTATGTTGCATTTACAGTAGTTTTTAGAGTAATTTGATGATATGATTTATTGTTATACTTAGTGTAGAGTCCGATGATATATATGCTTAGTGAATCTTATATGCTTTATTGTTATACTTAGTGTAGAGTCCGATAATATATATGCTTAGTGAATCTTATATGCTCAGTGAATCTTATATGCTTAGTGAATCTTATATGCTTATTAAATCTTATATGCTTAGTGAATCTTATATGCTTAGTGAATCTTATATGCTTAGTGAATCTTATATGCTTTATTGTTATACTTAGTGTAGAGTCCAATGATATATATGCTTAGTGAATCTTATATGCTTTATTGTTATACTTAGTCTAGAGTCCGATGATATATATACTTAGTGTAGAGTCCGATGATATATATGCTTAGTGTATAGTCCGATGATATATATGCTTCGTGTAGAATGTGTGAGGCTACTTATTAATTGATATGTTTTTCTTATTCAGAAATTGCCAAAGAGCCTATCTGAGAGTTGTGGTATCAAGCCTGATGAAGAAGGCTCTGCTGGAATACGCCTTACTGCAAGGGGCTCCGTCACCACTTGTGCATACAGCGTGGACACGGACGGTCGCACACACTTCAACTCGGTTGGGTGGAAGAGCTTCCTCGTCGGCAAGAATCTTCATGTTGGACAAGCAATCCTAATTACTATCAGGAACACCCACCGCCCAGGCTTGAGGATGATGGTCATCATCGGCATCATCTAATAGGCATGCGTGTGGCTGTTGAACCATATATATGCTAGTATGACTACCTAGTAGACTTATCAACTATGATCTATCCATGCATTGTTGACTACTATATGAGTTTGTGAGATTGTGTGGTTATATTAAATGTGGTACTATCGTTAATGTTTGTGAGATGGTTCTGTGAACTTAGTTTATTTGCACTGGACTTGTCTTGATTTCCATGAATATTGCACCTGACTGCTTTTTTATTTTTTATTTCTATTTGCCTAGTAGTAGCATGGGGAGAAAATAGGGCGCTACTACTACATGATGATAGTAGTGGCGCTGGTGGAGGAAGCAGCGCTACTAATAAGTATTTTAGCTGCAGCACTTGTTCAGAAATGCGCTATTGTTAAATAATAGTTGTAGCGCCCTAGCAGTAGCGCGGGTGCCCGCGCTACTGGTATGTAAAAAACCAGCGCCACTACTAAGCTTTTCTTTAGTAGTGAAAAGAAATAAAACTATTTACACGGGAAAGCTCCCAACAAGCAAAAGAAGAACGAGAAATCTTTTTGAGTTTTCTTTTAATTACTACTACTACAGGCATGGAAAGTAAACTAGCTAAAAGCTATAACTAATTTTTTTGGTTTTTCTTAAGGTTTTTCTAACGCATAAGATGAAAGCTTAGAAAAGAGAATAAACTAGCATGGA
Organism: Triticum aestivum; assembly: GCF_018294505.1. Classification (NCBI taxonomy): domain Eukaryota; kingdom Viridiplantae; phylum Streptophyta; class Magnoliopsida; order Poales; family Poaceae; genus Triticum; species Triticum aestivum. The sequence continues at coordinate 595,524,948 of NC_057798.1, read as the reverse complement.
TAGTACAATGAAAAAGTATGAGTGCCGACAACTAGAATGAGTGTGTTAACATGAATGTAATGTCGGTGAGAAATACGTACTCCCCCAAGCTTAGGATTTTGGCCTAAGTTGGTCTATGCCCACAGATGGCCTGGTGGATATCCAAAGTTGTAACATGGGGTCGTACTGAGATGCAGCCGCTACTGCCTGACGAGCTGCAGCTTGGAGGTGAGCTGTCTCCGTCCTCCTTTCATACTCGTTCGCCTCCTCCCTGGTTATAACATATCTCCTTTTTTCCTGAAAGTCAAAGAAAGTAGGAGCAAAGAGAGCAATATGGACAGGGCATTGTGTGTCAAAGATTAGTCGGTACTGAAGGGGATGTTCATAAACTGATGGTGAACCATAGCATTATACTCTAAATAAACAGGAGTCAACTCTATATCATTTGCATGTATGGGTACATTAAGATAGTTAGCTAAACGAGTTGCATAAATCCCACCAAACAAATATCCACTTATACTGTTATGATGCAACCTTCGTGCAACAATCGCCCCCAAGTTATATTGTTTATCTCCTAATACCGCACTTTTGAGAACACAAAGATCTGGAACGCACATGTGACAAGCTTTATCTTTACCATTAATGCATATACCTATAAAGAGAGCAAAATAATGTATTGAAGGAAAATGAATGCTCCCTATGGTAGCTTGTGTGATTTCTCTAGATTCCCCCACAGTGATACTAGCAAGAAAGTCTTTATATTCAGATTTGCAAGGTTCACTAAAATTGCCCCACTACGGGAGTTTACAAGCAATATTAAAATCTTCTAGGTCCATGGTATATGATTTATCATAAAGATCAAACAAAACAGTGTGAGAATTGCATGAGGGTGTGAATTTGAACCTTCTCACAAAGGAATCATTTAGGTAGTAGTATTGGGGGAACTTATCTGACACAAAGCCCTCAAGTTCAGCATTACACACATACGCGTCAAATTCCTCCTTAATGCCTGCTTGAACCATAAAATCTTATGATGGCCATTCACAAGGCCGCACCTGAGCTTCCGTCGGTGGCTCATCGTCGGGCTCATGTATAGTGAGCCTTGGTCCTTGCTTCCTTGAGGAACCACCTTGGTATATTTTCCTATGCATTTTTCTTTCTCTGAAAAATTTCTGAAATTTCTAGTGACTCAAAATAAAAGTGAACCAAACTCAACAAGATTGGTAGCAACTACTCCCACAAATGCCTAGAAGCTAAATCATGCATTAAAACTACTTTTGACCATATAAATTTGACATGCAAGCTCAAGAACTGGGTCACCTTAGCAGAAAAAATTTGCAATAAATAAAGCACTAGAACAAGAACTAATTGGACCATTGGAGGAGTCACATACCAAAGAATAATCCCCCAAAACGGTTTCGTGAATGAAGCTTTGAGCAAGGAGATAAAAAATCGCAGCAAAACGAGCTAGAACACGAGTTTGAGTTGTGTGCTGATTTTTTTTGGAGGAAGACGAAGTGTGTGGGTGCAGGAATAAGTGGAGGGGGGCCACATGGGGCCCATGAGGCAGGGGCGCGCCTAGGGGGAAGGCGCGCCTTGGACCCTTGTGGCCAGGTGGTGTGTCCCCCTAATGTGTTCTTAGTGCCAAATATTCTTAAATATTCTACAAAAAATCATATTTCATTTTCGGGACATTTGGAGAACTTTTATTTTCGGGGTATTTTTATTGCAAGGATAAATCAGAAAACAGACTGAAAAAATACTATTTTTACTTTATTTAATCTAAATAACAGAAAGTAAAAGGAGGGTACAGAGAGTTGTGCTTTCTAACTTCATCCATCTCATGCTCATCAAAAGGGATCCACTAACAAGGTTGATCCAGTCTTGTTAACAAACTCATTCTGACTCGCATGAAAATCCAGAGAATCTTCGAATAGCACTAAGTTACCTCAACGGGGATATGCATATCCCCAACAATAAGAATATCATATTTCTTCTTGACAGTAGGAAGAGGAAATTCAAAACCTCCAATAGTAATCGTTGAAATTTTTCCAATACAATTGATATTGTGGACTTGAGGTTGTTTCCTCGGAAAGTGTACCATATGCTCATTACCATTAACACGAAAAGTGACATGGCCTTTGTTGCAATCAATAATAGCGCTTGCAGTATTCAAAAAGTGTCTACCAAGGATAATTGACATACTATCATCCTCGGGAATATCAAGAATAACAAAGTCCATTAAAACAGTAACATTTGCAACCACAACACACACATCCTCACAAATACCGACAAGTATAGTAGTTGATTTATCGGCCATTTGCAAAGATATTTCAGTAGGTGTCAACTTATTCAAATCAAGTCTACGATATAAAGAGAGAGGCATAACACTAACACCGGCTCCAAGATCACATAAAACAGTTTTAACATAGTTTCTTTTAATGGAGCATGGTATAGTTGGTACTCCTAGATCTCCAAGTTTCTTTCGTATTCCACCCTTAAAATTATAATTAGCAAGCATGGTGGAAACTTCAGCTTCCGGTATCTTTCTTTTATTTGTAACAATAAGGATTGATTTTAAGCATATCAGTAAAACGCATACACAAAAAGGTAGGTCTAATCATTTCAGCAAAGCGCTCAAAATCCTCGTCATCCTTTTTCTTGGATGGTTTAGGAGGAAAAGGCATGGGTTTCTGAACCCATGGTTCTCTTTATTTACCGTGCTTCCTAGCAACAAAGTCTCTCTTATCATAATGTTGATTCTTTGATTGTGGGTTATCAAGATCAACAACAAGTTCAACCTCTACATCATTATTATTGCTAGGTTTTGCATCAACATGAACATCATCACTAACATCATCACTAGGTTCATGTTCATTACCAGATTGTGTTTCAACATCAGAAATAGAAATATCATTGGGATTCTCAGGTGTGTCAACAACAGGTTCACTAGAAGCATGCAAAGTCCTATCATTTTTCTTCTTCGTCTTTTTAGAAGGACTAGGTGCATCAACATTATTTCTCTAAGAATCTTGCTCAATTCTCTTAGGGTGGCCCTCAGGATACAAAGGTTCCTTAGTCATTCTACCACCTCTAGTCACAACTCTAACAACATTATCATTTTTCTTATTATTTAATTCATTGAGCAAATCATTTTGTGCTTTACGCACTTGTTCTACTTGAGTGGTAACCATGGAAGCATGTTTACTAATAAGTTTAAGTTCACCTTTAACTCTAGACATATAATCACTCAAGTGTTCAATCATATAAGCATTGTGTTTCAATTGTCTACCAACATAAGCATTGAAGTTTACTGGTTTAAAAATAAAATTATCAAACTCATCCAAGCATTGACTAGCAGACTTATAACAAGGAATATCACCTTCATCAAATCTATAGATATAATTTACCTTTACTACCTGTGTCGGGTTAACAAGACCATGTATTTCTTCAATAGGTGGTAAATTCTTAACATCTTCAGCTTTAATACCCTTTTCTTTCATAGATTTCTTTGCCTCTTGCATATCTTCAGGACCGAGAAATAGAATACCCCTTTTCTTCCAAGTTGGCTTAGGAGTTGGTTCAGGAAGTGTCCAATTGTTTTCATTAGTCAACATATTATTCAATAACAATTCAGCTTGATCAATAGTTCTTTCCCTGAAAACACATACATCACAAATATCCAGGTGGTCTCTAGAAGCATCAGTCAGTCCATTATAAAAGATATCAAGTATTTCATTTTTCTTGAGAGGATGATCAGGCAAGGCATTAAATAATTGGAGAAGCCTCCCCCAAGCTTGTGGGAGACTCTCTTCTTCAATTTGCATAAAATTACATATTTCCCTTAAAGCAGCTTGTTTCTTATGAGCGGGGAAATATTTAGCAAAAAAGTAATAAATCATATCCTGGGGACTATGCACACAACTAGGATCAAGAGAATTAAACCATATTTTAGCATCTCCCTTTAATGAGAATGGAAATAATTGAAGGATATAATAGTAATAGATTTTTTCCTCGTGAGTGAATAGGGTGGCTATATCATTCAATTTAGTAAGATGTGCCACAACAGTTTTAGATTCATAGCCATAAAAAGGATCAGATTCAACCAAAGTAATTATCTTAGGATCGACAGAGAGATCATAATCCTTATCAGTAATACAAATAGGTGAAGTAGCAAAGGCAGGGTCATATTTCATTCTAGCATTCAGAGACTTTTCTTTCAGCTTAGCTAATAATTTCTTAAGATCAGATCTATTATTGCAAGCAAGAAAATCTCTAGCAGTTTCTTCATCCATAACATAACACTCAGGCACAAAAGGCAATTCATATCTAGGGGGAGAATCTTCATCATCACTTTCATCAGTATTATCAGTTTCAATAATTTCATTCTCTCTAGCCCTAGCAAGTTGTTCATCAAGAAATTCACCTAATGGCACAGTATTATCAAGCATAGAAGTAGTTTCATCATAAGCATTACACATAGCAGAAGTGGCATCATCAATAACATGTGACATATCAGAATTAATAGCAGAAGCAAGTTTAGGTGTTGCAAGTTTACTCAAAACAGAAGGAGTATCAAGTGCAGAGCTAGATGGCAGTTCCTTATCTCCCCTCGTAGTTGAGGGATAAATCTTGGTTTTCTCATCTTTCAAGTTCCTCATAGTGATTAGGAGATATAAATACCAAGTGACTCAAAGAATAGAGCTATGCTCCCCGGCAACGGCGCCGGAAATAGTCTTGATAACCCACAAGTATAGGGGATCGCAACAATTTTCAAGGGTAGAGTATTCAACCCAAATTTATGCATTCGACACAAGGGAAGCCAAAGAATATTCTCAAGTATTAGCAGTTGAGTTGTCAATTCAACCACACCTGGAAAACTTAATATCTGCAGCAAAGTATTTAGTAGCAAAATAATATGGAAGTAACGGTAACAGTGGCAAAAGTAACAGTAGCAGTTTTTTAGTAATTTTAATAGTGGCAGCGGTAAAGTAACTAAGCAAAGATCAATAAATGAAAAGCTCGTAGGCATTGGATCGGTGATGGATAATTATGTCGGATGTGATTCCTCCTGCAATAGTGTTAACATAGGGTGACACAGAACTAGCTCCAGTCCATCAATGTAATGTAGGCATGTGAGGGAGTCCTGGATTAAGGGGTCCTCAGACAGCCGGACTATATACTTTGGCCGCACTGTTGGACTATGAAGATACAAGACTGAAGACTTCGTCCCGTGTCCGGATGGGACTCTCCTTTGCATGGAAGGCAATCTTGGATATTCGGATATGTAGATTTCCTTCTCTGTAACCGACTATGTGTAACCCTAGCCCCCTCCAGTGTCTATATAAACCGGAGGGTTTAGTCCGTAGGACAACAACAATCATAATCATAGGCTAGCTTCTAGGGTTTAGCCTCTATGATCCCGTGGTAGATCAACTCTTGTAATACTCATATCATCAACATCAATCAAGTAGTTAGTAGGGTATTACCTCCATCGAGAGGGCCCGAACCTGGATAAAACGTCGTGTCCCCTGCCTCCTGTTACCATTAGCCTTCGATGCACAGTTCCGGACCCCCTACCTGAGATCCGCCGGTTTTGACACTGACATTGGTGCTTTCATTGAGAGTTCCACTATGCCGTCCCGATAAGGCTTGATGGCTCGCCTCATTATCATGGATAACATTACCTCCGGAGGATCCTTGGCTGTAGGCCAAACTCTCTGACTTGGCGATTTCATCATGGCCGCCCGTTCGGCCGTCGCGCCGATGATGACATCGCAGGTCATCAAAAACAACCTCTGTGTCAGCCCAGAATTCACCGAGCAGATGGATCCAATGGAGCTCCCCTTCTTGAATGAGCTCTTGGATCGCAACGCCGCCCTGGGGGTCTCAACGGATTATGATCGGATCGGGCTTAAACCCGACCTAAGGGAGATTAACTCTCCCCCGGTCACCCATCAGATAGCGGTGGTGGAGGAACAAAATGGCAATTCTTCCTCTATTTTGAGGACGAACTATGTCTGGATTCATGAGCTCTCTGAGCCGGATACCCGTTTACGGGAGAACGTGGCCCAGGCTCTAAACTTAGAATCGGATAGCAGGCCACAAATATTGGGCAATATCCTGGAGCCCGAGCTGCCAAGCTCAGGAGCTCCTTCGCACCTGGGTTCCAGATTGGGTCAGGACATGGACTTAATTTCACCCACCCACCCAGATGCAAGCAATCTTTCCCATATCAGACAAGAGCCCCAAGAGACAGTACACCACTTCTGGGCCAGATTCGTCCTTGTAATGAGAAAGGTTAAGGACTGTCACAAGGAAGACGCAATCTCATTCTTTTGCAAAAATTGCACGGACAAGGGAATTCTCAATGCAATAAGTCGCGGTGACATAGCACAGTTTGCCGACCTGGCGGCCATAGTACAGAAGTACTGCGCGATGGAAAACGTCTGGAAGACCCAAACAAAATTCTGGGATCCTCCGGCCCTAACTAAACCCCTCGTCCGAACTAAAAGGGTGCGCTCTCGCAAGTCACCCAATAGAATTACAAAGAAGCCAAAGCCCTCTACAGGGCGTGGAACCGTACTGGACGGATGGCTCAATAGGCCATGCAAAATTCACAGCACACCGGACACCATACCAACACACCGCCTTAGAGCATGTTGGATACTCCGGCAGGTGGCCAAGAGCGGCGAGGACCTTCTCATCGACAATACCGCAGAGCACCATCCCGCAGAAAATAACAATACAGTACCGACCGTCTTCGAGACTTTCACCTCAAACCACAGGCGCAAGCGAGCACTCCGCAGCCTCGCCGAAGTCTGCCACGTCGCAGCAATAAACCCGTGGAACGATACGGCCATAACCTTCAACGCCAGCGACGAACCTCAATTCCGAACAATACGAGCACCAGCCGTTTTGGTCCTTAGTCCAATAGTGGATGGATTCCGGCTTACTAAAGTGCTGATGGACGGCGGCAGCGGATTAAACCTCATCTATGAGTAAACTCTTAACAAGATGGAAATAGATAAGAGCCGCATTGAGCAAAGCAGCACGACCTTCAGGGGAATCATCCCTAGTCGGGAGGCCAGATGCGCAGGGAAAATCACATTGGATGTGGTATTCGGCACACACGAGAATTATAGGTCTGAAGAAGTCACATTCCGAGTGGCCCCATTTAGCAGTGGATACCACGCCCTTTTAGGGCGAGACGCATTCACAAGCTTCCAAGCTATACCCCATTATGGGTACATGAAACTCAAGATGCCGGGGCCCAATGGGATCATCACTCTAGCCAGTGATCCGGACATAGCACTCCGTGCTGAAAATAAAACTGCCGCACTAGCCCTAGAGGCATTATCCGAAGCCCTCGCGACCGAAGAGTTAATTGCGCTGCGTTCCGTAGTGGACAGGGACGACGTGATACTCGAAAACGACCCAAGTCCACCTCTTTCAAACTAGCAGACAAAATAGTCAAATTCCAGGTCCACCCAACGAACCCTACAAAAACAACATCAATTGGGGCACAGCTGAACCCCACAATAGACGCCGCACTATGAGAGTTCCTGCGCAAGAATTGGGACATTTTTGCCTGGCATCCTTCAAACATGCCAGGTATCCCACGCAGGCTAGCCGAACATAGCCTAAACATACTAAAGGGATACAAGCCTGTCAAACAGACTCTTTGGCGCTTTTCAGACCCCAACGACAAGCCATGGGAGAGGAGCTAGCCAAGCTACTTGAGGTCGGTTTCATTAGAGAAATAAAACATCCGGACTGGCTAGCAAATCTGGTGATGGTACCAAAGAAGGACAAATCCTGGCGCCTATGCGTCGATTTCATAGACCTTAATAAGGCTTGCCCTAAGGATCCCTTCCCCCTCCCCCGCATCGATCAAATTATCAATACTACCGCAGGACACGATGCATTGTGTTTCCTCGATGCATACTCCGGATACCATCAAATCAAGATGGCGGAGTCTGATCAAGCCACAACGGCATTTATCACTCCATACGGCCCCTTCTATTTTAACACCATGACTTTCGGGCTCAAAAACGCTGGTGCAACCTATCAACGCATGATTCAGACATGCCTGGAAACACAAATCGGCAAAACAGTGGAGGCTTACGTAGATGACATGGTCGTTAAAACTAGACACGTCGAATCATTAATAGACGACTTGAGGCTTACGTTCGACAATCCCGAACATACGACATCAAGCTCAACCCAGAGAAATGCGTTTTTGGCGTACAAGCCGGAAAACTCTTGGGCTTTATTGTCTCTAATAGAGGAATCGAAGCAAATCTGGATAAAATCCGAGCTCTGTCACAGTTGGCCACCCCAACAGACCTCAAGCAAATCCAGAAATTAACTGGATGCGTGGCCGCCCTTAGCCGCTTTATGTCTCGATTAGGAGAAAAGGCGTTACCTCTTTATCGCCTTCTTCGACGCACCGAACACTTCGAGTGGACGGATACGACTACGGCAGGGCTGGAGGAAATAAAAGCCCTTTTTTCCACCAATCCAATTCTGGCAGCGCCAAATGTCGGCGAACCCATGTTGCTATACATAGCTGCAACACACCATGTTGTAAGCACAGTGCTCGTCGTCGAACGAGAGACATATGGACATAAATTCCCATTACAAAAGCCGCTATACTACGTATCCACCGTCCTCGCTCCATGCAAGTCACAGTACCCGCATTATCAAAAGATAGCATACGCGGTCTTCATGGCATCTTGAAAACACGACACTACTTGCAAGAGTGTTCAATCACGATGGCCTCCGAAGTACCACTCAATGACATAATAAATAACCACGATGCCATGGGCCGGATTGCAAAATGGGCTATCGAGCTCCTCCCGTTTGACATAACATACAAACTACAGCGGGCCATTAAGTCGCAAGTACTAGCTGACTTCGTTGCCGAATGGACGGAAGCCGAACTCCCTAAAGAGTATGACGCGTACTCCAATTGGATCATGCACTTTGACCGCTCTAAGATGCTAGCTGGTCTAGGGGCTGGTGTCGTCCTGACGTCCCCCACCAGAGATACAGTCCAATACGTACTCCAAATACTTTACACAGATTCCAACAATGCAGCAGAGTTTGAGGCTCTATTACACGGTCTTGAAGTACGCGAGGATTCAAATCTCGCAATATCTCAAATAAATGGAGACTTTGACGCCAAGGACCCCAAAATGGCGGCTTACCGTAATGCCGTTCTCAAAATGTCAGCTCGATTCGAGGGGCTCGAATTCCACCATGTGGATCGAGAAAACAATCAAGCGGCGGATATCCTTTACCGCATCGGCGCTAAACGTGACCTCGTCCCACCGAATATCTTTTTGTAAAGGCTGTTCAAGCTATCTGTGGTATGGGAAGGGGAGTCCGGCAATACTAATCTGGATCCACATACAACCCCAGTTCCCGAACAATCTTACGTAATCGGAGGCTCCACCACCGAAATAACACCCTCGGCCCACATGATCATGGTGGTCATCGCCCCATGGACAGAACCCTTCGTAGCTTACTTAAATAAGTAGGATCTCCCGGAGGACCAAAATGAGGCATGCTGCATTGTGCGGCGCTCTAAAGCCTACAAAGTCCACGAGGGAGAGCTTTATAAGAAAATCGCAACCGGAGTACTCCAAAGGTGCATCTCCGAAGAGGAAGGGCGGCAGCTTTTGGCTGAAACTCATGCCGGACTCGGCGGCCACCATGCCGCACCTCGGGCGCTCATAAGAAAGGCCTTTTGTACAAGTTTCTACTGGCCGACAGCCCGGGCAGACGCACAAGACCTTGTCCAACACTGTGTCGGTTGCCAGCTTTTTGCAAATCAAAGCCACATGCCACCCACTTCCCTCCAAACAATCCCCATCACTTGGCCCTTTGCGGTCTAGGGGCTCGATATGGTCGGACCCCTTAAAGGAGGAAGCCATAAGAAGAAATACTTGTTGGTCATGGTCGATAAATTCACCAAATGGATAGAAGCCAAACTAGTTAAAACGGCCGAATCCGGACCAGTGATAGACTTTATATCTGGGGTCGTACACCACTACGGTGTCCCCCACAGCATCATCACCAATAACGGCTCTAACTTTACATCCGATGAGGTGAAAACCTGGTGCACCAAAATGGGCATAAAACTTGATTACGCTTCCGTCTATCACCCCCAAACAAACGGTCAAGTAGAACGAGCAAACGGTCTTATTATGAGCGGCATCAAACCCAGACTAGTGTGATCCTTCAAGGAATCAGATATGCACTGGGTCGAGGAGCTTGACTCTGTTTTATGGGGGCTGCAGGCCATGCCGAATCGCACAACTGGATACACACCATTTTTTATGGTGTACGGCACAGAGGCAGTGCTACCCTGCGATATCATCCATGATTCACCTAGAGTGCGCATGTACGAAGAGAGAGAAGCCGAGCTAGATCGGCAGGACAGCTTAGATGCCCTGGAGGAGGAGCGCGACATCGTGAAGGCCCACTCCGCATTCTATCAACAGCAAGCTCGAAGGTATCAAAGCAGAGAAGTGCGAGCCAAAACTTATAACATTGGCGAACTCGTTCTATGCCTACCAGAGAAGAAAAAGGACAAGCTCAAGCCCAAGTGGGAGGCCCCCTTCATCATCGACAAAGTTCTCACTGGAAGTGCGTACCATCTGCGTGATGCATCAGACAATCGACTCGAGCTGAACCCATGGAACGCGGCCAGACTCCAAAGATTCTACGCCTAGTGCCGAACTCCGTGTTTGTCTCCTTACCTCCGTCTTCCCTTTTCAATTATATCCTCTCTCTCCTTTTACATTTATAGCCTTTTATAGTTAAGTATGCTTCGACCGCATGCTCTGGCCATGCTATGCACGCTCATCATACCTGGGGGCTTCTTCTACAGAAGCTTATTTGTATTCTGGGCTTCATGCCCACCACATATGCGTCACTTCTACGTATGTGCCTTTTTTCACCACTATATGTATCGATATGACTTAAGTTTTGTCCAACCTAGGTTGGTTGGCTCTTGTGTTTATGCCCTACATTCCCGTTAATTCGGCCAGGGCATAAGGGGAGCACCTCTGTGATTGTTACTGCCAGGTCAGCCGGATGTGTACCTCAGACTGGGTGAAGCCGAAAGCTAGAGTTCTTAAGAGAATGTTCAGTCGGTGAACAAAAGATGTATTTTATCTATTACAAAACATGCCCCCAGATGCTTATATCCTATGTAAATTTTCGTAATTCAGACATGCACATCAATGCATGCACACCCAGGGAAAGGAACCCTTAACGAAACTATTCTCCCTGGAAGATGTTTCTTACTACCCATGTAATATAACATAACTAGCTGGGTACTTGTCTGTTCAAGCACTTATGACCCCTATGCCTGGTTTCCACGCGTGAACCGGTTTTCACATAACCAAGCGGGTATTCAGATACACTACGGACTGTCGGGTCCAGAGGTTGAAGCGAAAAGGTCGGTCAAGAAAAATGATTTACAATCCGGCTAGGGACAAAATATGTCCTTCAAAGTACAATGTCACTTAGACTGACTAAATTCTTCTTCTATACCATCCAACAGGCTTTCTAGTCTACAGTCCTGTTGGGAATACTTAGCGGCTAATGCTACTCGGTCATACACCAGATGTATAGGGATCTCCTTCCCATCTGACCCTACAGGTCCAACCTCGGCCATATGGTTCGGGTCAGCCTTGGTGTACCGCGTCTTCACCCTGGCCCAGGCTTCCCTTGCGCCTTGTCGGTAGGCCGAAATCTTCCATAATCGGAAGCGCTGCCGCGCTTCCTTGAGCATCTCCATAAGCTCCCTCATGCCTCCTGGAAGGGAGGCGGATGGCCATAAGGCTTGGGTAATGTCCCGCATCACTTGCCGAACTTGTTCGTGCAGTTGTGAGAGCTCCGGCAGAAGATCGCCTGCAGATCCGGGCATTTCCTCTTCAGGACGACCTGTCAGCAGGCCTACAGACATAATTCTGTTAGCACCGCTTCTTCGCCGAACTTTATAGTGATTCATCAGAACACTTACTGAATATGCCGCATCGAAGCCTCCTATTCTCCTTCATGGAGTTAGCAAGCTGGGCCCGAACATCCTTTAATTCGACGTCCAGCCGGACGTTCGCGTACTGGAGAGTATTTTTCTCCTTTATAACCTTGGTAAGAACACACTGACCAGCCTTCAGCTATCGCCGAACATGTTGCTCATCCTCGGGTTTGATCTCCGGATTGCCTCCGGGATTGTCTGGAAGTTCTCTTGTTAGAATCGCATTCCTGCCGAATACTTAACTGGTATATACCATGACATTACTCTCGTCTAAACGCAAACATTACCAGATGGGGCCTTCGTAGACTCCTCCATCATGGCGGTTGCGGCCCGTAGTTGGGCCTTGCACTCCTCCAGCTCTTTGGATAGCTGGGTATTCTTCTCTGTCAGAACCTATGCACGCAGGGATCCTTAAATCAGTTGTGCCAACCGTTTCAAGTCTCAGGGGCTACTGATATATACACTTATCAAATTTTCTTACCCGTATATCCTTCACGTACTTGTCGGTGGCCCTGGCTAGGCCACCTTGAGCAGCCCGGATGTACGCGTCCCCTGAGTTGAAGGCATCGAACGCCTCTTCAGAGAAATTAGGGCCACGTAGTGCGGCCCATCGGCGCCTATGATTTATGGCGCTCTCCACTTCGAAGTTGGTAGCGGATCCGCATCCTCTGTAGGAGGATCGTCCGTGTTGACCTCCGCCCTTGAGTCCAGCCTCGGAGTTCGGCTGGTGGAAGCGTGACTAGTAGGCTCTTCGAATACAGTCCGACGAGCGCTCTTTCTGTCAGAAGGTAGGAAACATTGTTATATTTTAACAATGATAACTTCATGGCAGGTTTTTAAACATACCTTTGCAACGGCGTCTCGGTCCTGACCGCCTTTCTTTTAATCCTACCCGACTTTGGTGCCCCTTGTTGGTTAGTCACCGTGGGTTCAGCTTGGCGCCCTGATGGCCTTCCCTGTAAGACGCAATACATGTGCGGTGGGTGAAGTGTAAAGAGGGAATCCTTTTTGGAAGTTGGGACTGTGGATTTACTTACCTGGGATACAGGGAGTAGGCCAGGATAATCGGCTATAATGGCCACCATCACACCATCACGGCTCAGCTAGTAAAATGTCCTGTCAACAAGCTCCACAAACGTATCCGGATCTTCTTCAAGTCCGGGGTCGAGAGCCCGGTCAGGGTCCTCTAGTTGTGGAGACGGGCTGTGAACATCCTTCAAATCCCTTCGCAGCTCCTGCTATGAATTGATGAACTAAACATCTGTGCTAACAATGTGGAAAGATTGGAACAAAAGATAGAGACTCACCCAGCTTGCGGGGTTGTACATGGAGAATCCATCCTGTGGCTTGATATCCATGAACTCCTCCTCTTCTCCTTTTAAAAAATCGAACAGTATCTTCGCTAAAGCAGCGGGAGAGTCTGGTCCTTTACGGCCGCAGAGGGTGGCATCATCTTCTCCATTGAAGTGCCACATGGGTTTTCCCCGATATTGAAGTGGCTGCACTCCCTGCATTATACATTTGGACATGACTTTAATAATTGTCAGTGCTGATTTGGCCATTGTATTTATCCTGTCCATCACGGAAAGGATCTCTCTGTTATCTTCCTCCTGGGGGATCCTGGGGCGCCAGCTGTGGCGCTTCTTCAGCGGGGCATTTACGAACTCCGGAAGGCCCTTTCGGACAGGGTCCGGAAGAGGGACGTCTTCCACGTAGAACCATTCTGAGGGCCAATCCTCAGATGTCTTCTTCGGGCTGCCGGATAGATATCCGGTCCCGGCGATGCGCCATATTTCGGCGCCACCCATTTGATATACCGACCCCTCCTGAGTATGGGGTACGAGGTAGAATAGCCTCTTCCACAGCTCGAAATGAGCTTCGCAGCCCAGAAAAAGCTCGCAGAAGGCAACATAGCCTACGATGTGCAGTATGGAGGCTGGGGTAAAATTGTGCAGCTAGAGGCCGTAGAATTCCAGAAGCCCACGGAGAAAAGGATGGATTGGAAATGCGAGACCCCTCAACAAGTAGGGGACAAAGGACACCCGCTCTCCCTTGGATCGGTTTGGAGAGCTCTCCGCTTGCTCCCCGCTGTTATAGGTGGCTAGTCCAACTCGGACGGGGACCATGTATGTAGGTGGGAGAAACCCCTTGGTATGCAACTCTACTAATCGGTTGTGGGGAACAGAACATCTCTCCCAGTCGCCTGGCCTAGTGCTACGAGAGCGAGAGGAGGAACCGCGACGAGCGGCCATGATGGTGTGGATTTTTTTGGGCGCGATCTGATGAAAGCTCGCTGGGAGGAGATGGTGTGATTTGGATCTGAGAATCCTCGCCTCTTTTATAGAATATTTACTCACATGGTTGGGGTGGCAAATGTAAAAATCCCTTGACCTCTTGCATTCACTCGACATGTGTAAATAGCCATAATTAAAGCACAAAAGCCGACGAGCGGCATTGATAAGAAGCCGGATACTACTCATTACAACAATGCTCTGGAAGATTTGGAGAAGAACCAGCCTTGCAATGCCAAAGACAATCTGTGTGCCGGACTCATCGTCATTGAAGCCTGGTTCAGGGGCTACTAAGGGAGTCCTGGATTAAGGGGTCCTCGGACAGCCGGACTATATACTTTGACCGGACTGTTGGACTATGAAGATACAATATTGAAGACTTTGTCCCGTGTCCGGATGGGACTCTCCTTTGTGTGGAAGGCAAGCTTGGATATTCGGATATGTAGATTTCCTTCTCTGTAACCGAATCTATGTAACCCTAGCCCCTCCGGTGTCTATATAAACCGGAGGATCTAGTCCGTAGGACAACAAAAATCATAATCATAGGCTAGCTTCTAGGGTTTAGCCTCTATGATCTCGTGGTAGATCAACTCTTGTAATACTCATATCATCAAGATCAATCAAGCAGGAAGTAGGGTATTACCTCCATCGAGAACGCCCGAACCTAGGTAAAACATCGTGTCCCCTGCCTCCTGTTACCATTAGCCTTAGACGCACAGTTCGGGACCCCCTACCCAAGATCCGCCGGTTTTGACACCGACATCATGTATCCCGAATATAGTCATACATGCTTATGGAAAAGAACTTGCATGACACCTTTTGTCCTACCCTCCCGTGACAGCGGGGTCCTATTGGAAACTAAGGGATATTAAGGCCTCCTTTTAATAGAGTACTGGACCAAAGCATTAACACTTAGTGAATACATGAACTCCTCAAACTACGGTCATCACCGGGAGTGGTCCCGATTATTTTCACTTCGGGGTTGCTGGATCATAACACATAGTAGGTGACTATTGACTTGCAAGATAGGAATAAGAACTCACATATATTCATGAAAACATAATGGGTTCAGATCTGAAATCATGGCACTCGGGCCCTAGTGACAAGCATTAAGCATAGCAAAGTCATAGCAACATTAATCTTAGAACATAATGGATACTAGGGATCAAACCCTAACAAAACTAACTCGATTACATGGTAAATCTCATCCAACCCATCACCGTCCAGCAAGCCTACGATGGAATTACTCATGCACGGCGGTGCACATCATGAAATTGGTGATGGAGGATGGTTGATGATGACGACGACGATGGATTCCCCTCTCCGGAGCCCCGAACGGACTCCAGATCAACCCTACCGAGAGAGATTAGGGCTTGGCGGTGGCACTGTATCGTAAAACGTGATGAATCCTTCTGTCTGATTTTTTCTCCACGAACGTGAATATATGGAGTTGGAGTTGAGGTCGGTGGAGCCTCAGGGTGCCCACAAGACATGGGGGCGCGCCCAGGGGGCAGGCGTGCCCCCACCCCCGTGGACAAGGTGTGGGCCCCCTGGTCTTGTTTCTTTCGCCAGTATTTTTTATTAATTCTCAAAATATTCTCTGTGAAGTTTCAGGTCATTTCGAGAACTTTTATTTCTGGACAAAAATAACGCCATGGCAATTCTGCTGAAAACAGCGTCAGTCCGGGTTGGTTCCATTCAAATCATGCAAGTTAGAGTCCAAAACAAGGGCAAAAGTGTTTGGAAAAGTAGATACGTTGGAGACATATCAGATAGACAAAGTTGCTTCTTAGTGGACCCTTTGTTGGTGGAGCCCTTCGTGGACTCGCGCAACCATTACCCTTTGTGGGTTGAAGTCTCCAACAACATGGATGTACGATAGCACCACCTATTGGAACCACGCCAAACATGATCCGCCTTGTCATGCCATCGTGCATGTTAACTGTTGAAATACCAAGATTAATATTTTATGATAGGCTTGATTTGATTGTTCATACGAGCCGTCACATCATTCTTGCTGTGTGTAAAACTATGCATGTACTACTCAAAGAGGTTAAACACATGCCCTGGTAACGTATTTTCAAAAACAAGGGTGGGTGACAACTCCAATAGTAGTATAGCCTTATGTGATTATGGAAAAGACTAGAATTAAAGGCATTGAAGCCAAAATATACTGGCGACTTAAAGTCAAAAGCTAGGGCGGGTTATCAATCCTCGCATATTCATAACAATTAAAAACATACCTTGGCTCATCCTGCTGGCTTACATCGCCATATCCAGTGAAGGTGACAACCCAAAGATTTCTAAGCGCGTGACCCCAAATGCGCAAACCAAAGCATGCTGGCGACTTAAAGTCCATAGCCAGGGCGGGTAACCAAACCCAAAATACTCAAACATGACTCATACAACCGGAGCTTCATGACCCGGATTGTCAAAAAATGCACTTAGTAGATAAAATCTTTAAGAGGCACAAACCCAAAAACTCAGAAGAAAGATTCAAAAAATCTCAAATAATTGCTTGGCCGACTTACCAAAGAAGAGCCAGATAAATTGGCTAACAAAGCCATGTGCATTCATAGGCCGCACAACCTTTGAGTTAATCCTAGCTCACTGTAACCTTGCTCTCACGTGACACAAGCCGCCATTTTAACCTGTTCAGGGTCTTAAAAAGATTGACTGTTAAGGATTCGGTGGGTCACTCAGGATTAACTGGTGGATTAGCAAGTTGCAAACATGTAGGATAACTCGGGATTCGGCATCCACGCTTGGTCAAGAGGGTATGAAAGCTAAACCCGATGGGTTGGAAGCCCCCAAGTGACCTTATGAGCAAATAATAAAGACTTAGATACTGTCGGTGTTCTGGGAATGGGGGTCCCCAGACTTGCCTGCCTGCGGCCTGCGGCGTGGCTCAACGGGGGTCCCAACACAAACCATCTTCATCAGCACAAGCTCAAGACCCTCGCGAGGGGCCAAGCCTCGCGGGGCGGACGACAAGGAGCTTCCTCAGGCACGGCCTCATCAGCCTGGCTCATGAGGAGGCGGAGAGTTCAAGGCGGGGTACCTCATGAGGTGCCCATGACGCAAGCCATGACGACCAAGGGTGCCAGCCGGGCGCCAACCCGCGCAGTGTCCTCCTTTCCTCTTTGGTGCAAGGAGAGCAAGCGCAGACTAGAGCATCAAGCAAAGGCATCCATTTCGGTGCAACAAGACCAAGACCAGTCCAACGGCAGGATGGAGGTCACCGTGGAGCCCAAGCCGGCGTCACCACCAGAGCCTTTGACAGGCGAGGACCAACTTTAGTCAGGATAAGTGTACCCGCTGTTCCCGTTCAAAATGGCCAATTGTTGGCGCCCTTCCCGCTCAATATTTGGGAAGAGGCCCAGGGCCTTTGCCTATAAATAGGACTAGCCACCCCCAGGGTAGTGGGGGGAAGATCTGGAATCTGGCATACATCTAGAAAAGAGAGAGAGAGAGATAGGGCGACTGAACTCCTCCTAGAAGTTCATTGCACCAGCCAAGAACAGACCCTCGCGAGGCTGTTCTTCCTTGTATTGTTCATCAGCCCAAGAGGAAATCCACCACACCACCACTGGAGTAGGGTATTACACCACAATGGTGGCCCGAACCAGTATAAACCCTGTGTCTTTGTGCTGATTCTTTCGTAGTTTAGGTCCTAGCAATTCGGCGAGGAGCAGGTAGACAGAGGGCGTAATCTCCGTGCGCACCCCAGTGTTCGAACCTCAAGGGTCTGCCGGAACCCGAAATCCGACATTTGGCGCGCCAGGTAGGGGTGCACCGGAATTCACCTCCCGTCGCCCTGTTCTTCTCCGACCATCGCGTCCATGCCAGACGCTCGTCGGGCACGCACCGAGCACCGAGCCGCCCTCGCTTCCCGTGTCGCCCAGACGGCCCCCGTCGGCGGGCGCCCCCGTCGTTCCCCGTCACCTACCGTCAACGCCGCCACCGGCCCGGCGGGGAACGAGCAGCAAGCATCGTCCCAGCACCCATCCATGAGGCGAGAGGGCCGCACCGCTACACCCTCGCTCACTCCTTCTGGTTCCTCGTCTCGCACGCCCCGCGCGGCCATGGAGGCTTGAGCTGCGCTCATCGTGGCAAACGAGCTCCCGCGCTACCGTCCAATCGACGACGTCTACGAGGAGTGGCTCGACCGAGTCGCCGAGCTCGTCCGCGCCGCTGGGGGCTCCCTCGCGCCGTCCTTCTCGCTGCACCGCGCCCCGCCCTGCGCGGGCAATGAAGCTCCCGGGGCGCCTCAGCCGCCTCCCCCTCGAGGAGGCGCCCTGGCTCCGAGGCGCGCGGCCCCTGAGCGGAACCCGCCCCGTCAGGCGCCAGCACGGCAGGAGCTGAGCTGCCAAGAAGTCCCACGCCCTCAAGAAGCTGCTCGAGCACTCCCTGCTGCGGCACGTCAAGACCCCGCGCTGCTCTCAGCTGCAGTGCATGCGCACCTGCAGGACCAAGCTCTTCGTTTCCCAAGGCCTCCTGTGGCCACAGCGGGCTGCCGCGCCTTCACCCCTGAGCTACACAGCGTTGCGTGGCCTGGCAAGTTCAGGCCGGACCTGCCTCCCCGCTACGGCAGCACGGCTGACCCTGCAGAGTTCCTCCAGCTCTACGAGCTGGGCATCGAGGCCACCAACGGAGACGAGAAGGTCATGGCGAACTAGTTTCCCATGGCGCTCAAGGACGGGGCCCGCACCTGGCTGCTGAATCTGGCACCAGGCACGATCTCCTCCTGGGACGAGATGCGCACCCGCTTCATCGCCAACTTCCAGGGTATTCGCGACCGGCCACCCGCCGTGAGCGACATACGCGGTATCAAGCAGCAGCCAGGGGAAACCCTGCAGAAGTACATCCAGCGCTTCAACAACGCGCTCCTCAAGATCCCCAAGGTGACCGAGGAGGCCATCATCTCCGCCTTCTCCGACGGCGTGCGCGACGTCAAGATGAAGGAGGAGCTGTCGATGCATGAAGACCTGTGCACCTCCTTGGAGCTGTTCAACTTGGCGACCAAGTGCGCCAGGGCTGAGGAGGGGTGCCTCTCCCTCCTCGAGCTGCCTGCTGCAGAACCAGAAGAGAAGAAGCCCAAAGCCAAGGACGTGAAGCGCAAGGGGGCTGATGTGCTCGCGGCAGTCGGTACTGCGTGTACCACGACCTCCACACCCATAACTCCAATGAATGCCAAGAGCTCCGGGCCGTGCGTGAAGGACGGGTCGGCCAACGTCCCGACTGCAACGACCGGGGTTACGGCCGGGGAGGAGGAAGGAACGCATGACGCTGGGAAGACCGTGGCCCACGCTAGGGGTGGCGCGACTAACCTCGCGAGGATCGCTGGCAGGACCCACCTTGTGAGGGAGGCTGGAGGGATTAGCCTCGCGAGGATCACCCACAAGGGAACGCAGGCCTCCCTCCGCTGCCGCCGCAACCAAGAAGAAACGAGGAGCGTTATCAGGACGAGGGGGCTGGGGGCTTCCAGGAGCCACGCGCGATCGCTTGCATCCTGGGCGGAGCTCAAGCCCCAGCCTCTCAGCGCATCTTCAAGCAGTTCGCCCGTGAAGTAAATGCAGCCCTTCCCAAGCTCGAGGCCACACGCCCTCTCAGGTGGTCGGCATGCGCCATCACGTTCAGCTCTGCGGATCAGCTCAAGTGCGCGGCTACAGCCGGAGTCCTCCCGATGCTTTGTTCCCAAATCATCAGCAACGTGCTAGTCACCAAGACCCTCATCGATGGCGGGGCAGGACTCAACGTCCTATCTGTGGAAACGTTCAACAATCTCCAAGTGCCCTACAATCAGCTTCAGCCAACCAAGCCTTTCTCCGGAGTCACCGATGGCTCCATGGTCCCGATCGGGCAGGTTTGCCTCCCTGTCACCTTCGGGGCATGCGAAAACTACCGCACCGAGCTCATTGACTTCGACGTCGCCCACATCCGCCTGCCGTACAATGCCATCCTCGGGTACCCAGCGCTGGCCAAGTTCATGGCTGTAACCCACCATGGCTACAACGTCCTCAAGATGCCAGGAAATGGCGGAGTCATCATGGTGCCCTGCGACGAGAGAGACGCAGTGTGCTCCCTGGAGCGAGCCTTTCAGGCCGCGTCACTGGAAGACCCGGACCGTGGAAGCAGGAGGCTTCTCGAGGCCGCCCCCAAGAAGAAGAAGACATCGTCTGGCCCGACCCCTTAGGAGGCAGGCCCCTCAGGGCCCGCGCCTGCTCAGGGGGAGCCTCCTTCTATCGCATAGGGAGGCGCGCCCAGCGCCCCCCTCAGGCAGGGCTCGGGGGCTCTCCCCTAGAGGGCCGCCGACCTCGCCAAGGTCACGAGGGAGGCGCTTGGGCACCACATGGAGGCGTGTTTCGAAGCACGTTTCCCTCAAGAAGGAGCAAGGCAAGGAGGGCCAAACCCTCAGGAGTTTGTCAGCAAGGCCATTCAGGAGCTACAGGAGTCAAGAGTGATGAGAGGCAGCCGCCGCGCTTACCCGCTGTGGCCCCCCATCCAGGCGAGGATGGTGGGTTGCGCGTCTGCATCGACATACCAGGGCTCAACCAAGCCGCGTCTCAGGAGCACCTCTGGCCTTCGCAAGTGGGACGCTGCGACGGTCCACCCCACAGCTACGTTCGCATGCCTTATGGCTTGCCTAACGCGGCTGCCGCGTACCAGCGCCTCATGAGGGCGATCCTGGGGGCTCGAGAGGTCAGGCGCGCTGCAGCCCTGGTGGAGATGGAGATGGTCCGCGAGGAGCCACCAGCGCCTCCGGAGCCTCCCGAGGCCCCAGGGCATGGGGGCTCATGAGGATTGGCTTCCGCAGCCCACCGAGTCTGCTACATCGACACCCCTCCGTCTTCAGCATCATCAGGTGACATGTTTCAAGTTTCATTTCCAACTGGGAGCGCCCTCAGGGCCACATTATTCCCAGGCCGCGTGGGTCCGTCCCTGCGACATGTATCCCTTTTATTTCATGTTCTTAGCTTACTTTGTTGGGGGCGCCCCTCGGGCTGCATTATCCCCAAGCCGCTCGGGTCAGTCCCAGTGGCGTGTACCCCTTTTGCATTTATCTTAGGGCCATGCTTTCGACCCATCATGCTTGTTATTTGGTGCCTGTTCACGGTACCTTTTCTTCTTGGATGTCGCAAGCTTGCGCGTTAAAGGGGGGGGGGTGCCTGAGCATCGCGACTCAGGGCTCCTACCAGCTCTCCGGCCCTCACCCTCTAGGCTTGTCCACGGCATCGCGACCTGGCATACCAACGACGGCTGAGACCAGCCGGAGAGCCGGGACCCGAGGACGTAGAGTTTTGACATCTAACCAAGCTTGCACATTAAAGGGGGGGGGGTGCCTGAGCATCGCGACTCAGGGCTCCTACCGGCTCTCTGGCCCTCACCCTCTGGTCTTGTCCACGACATCGCGACCTGGCATACCAGCGATGGCTGAGACCAGCCCGAGAGCCAGGACCCGAGGACGTAGAGTTTCGACATCTAACCAAGCTTGCGCGTTAAAGGGGGGGGGTTCCTGAGCATCATGACTCAGGGCTCCTACCGGCTCTCCGGCCCTCACCCTCTGGTCTTGTCCACGGCATCGCGACCTGGCATACCAGTGACGGCCGAGATCAGCCCGAGAGCCGGGACCCGAGGACGTAGAGTTTCGACATCTAACCCAGCTTGCGCGTTAAAGGGGGGGGGTGCCTGAGCATCGCGACTCAAGGCTCCTACCGACTCTCCGGCCCTCACCCTCTGGTCTTGTCCACGGCATCGCGACCTGGCATACCAGCGACGGCTGAGACCAGCTCGAGAGCAGGGACCCGAGGACGTAGAGCACCGGCATCTAGCCAAATTTGCAGGAACACACTCCAAGATAAGGCCCAGAGCCAGGCGCATCCCGCCTTGAGGTAGGGCCCCGTGAGTCCCGCGCTGGCTCACGGGTGCCCAGATACACCTCGTCAAGCCCTACTGTGCCGGCCACTTGTCAGGGCGGGGCTGTATACGCCCCGGGGGCTCCTCCCGGAGGGGAGCCCCCTCCCACGCACCAGTGGAAGCACCATGCTCCGCGCTGGCTAATGACACTGCCGAGGAGCGGCTATGCCCGTACACATACGGAAGCGCTATGCTCCGCTCTGGTGATAAACAACTTAGGGTGGCCCCCGGGCCGCATCAACCTTAGGGAGCCCAGAGCTCAGTGTCTAGCCTCATCGCAACGCCTCCCCGCAGGAGTGCCGCGTGAGGGGGCTGGGCACGGGGGCTACGCCTGGGTCACGCCCAGACGCACGCCACCTAGCCAGGCCCCCCGGGCCTGGTTCGTCGCACGTCCCTTCCCGAGCGGAGCCAAGGTATGAAGGCCGTTTGAGCGTCAAGGGGGACTCCTGAGCATCGCGACTCAGGAGCCTAACTGGTCACGTAGCCCCTCACTCCTTAGTTCCAAAAGGCTAACGGCGATAGAGGTATGCGCGGGGCCGGGCTCTGCAGACGTAGAACGGTAGATCCACCCGCATCTCACCTCCCTAAGGAGTCACCCCCACATCTCTCCTCCCTACTTGTTGTTCGAGCGCCAAGGGGGACTCCTGAGCATCGCGACTCAGGAGCCTAACTTGTCACATAGCCCCTCACTCCTTGGTCCCGTCCTGGTTTCCAGTCGGGGCTAACGGTGGCTGAGGTATGTGTGGGGCCGGGCTCTGCCGGCGTAGGACATAAGCAAGTAGGAAGGAAATAGCGCAAATTTCAAGGAATTCAAAAGCAAATATTACAGTCCATACTGTTATCATAGCACCAAATGCAAGTTTTAATGCCTCCCCGAGGCATGATACATGTGCAGGAATTGAAAGAAGGACGGGAGCCACGACGGAGTCACTTGCCGGCGGTGGAGCTGTGCGGAGCGGGTTCACCTTGTGGAGCTGCAGGGCTGGCAGCGCTCCGCTTCGGCCTGGTGCTGAAGGCCCGGAACTTCCCCAGCAGAGCCTCCGCACGACCCTTCACGGCCTCAGCAGTGGCAGCGGCATGCTCGCCGCTCGCTGGCTCCAGCAGGCTGTCGAGGTCGATGTTGGGGTCGCGAAGATAGAGGTGGGTGAAGACCCGCGTCAGCGCCGCAGAAGACAAGACGCGTGCCTCGGCCTCGGCCGTAGGGCCAAGGCCAAGGGTGACATCTTCAAGAGCACGAACCAGGAAGGGAAGCAGCTTGGCGGGGCCGTCCTCCTCGCCGACCAGCGGGCTCTCCAGGCCGCTCTCATAAAGCGTCTTCAGTGAAGCGCGAGCCTTCTCCTCCATCTCTGCAAAGGCCACGCGATCCTTGGCAAGAACCCGTGCCTTGCCGTCCAGCTCAACCTTCCTCGCCTCCAGCTCTTGCTCCAGCGCGCCTAGGCGATCACGGTGATTCTTGAGCTTGGCGTCCCGGTCCTTGACGGCCGCCTCGCGAGCCTTCATGCCTTCCTCCTGCTCTTGACGAAGGCGGGTCTCCTCAGCGAGCTAGTCCTACTGGCCCTTCAGCTCGCTCGCCAGCGCCTCGTAGCGACCTCGGACATCAGCCACCTCCCCCGAGGCGGCGTCGCGGGCAGCCTTTGCCCCAAGGACGGCTAGCTTCTCCTCGTCACAGGTCGTCGAAGCCTGGACTAGCGCCGCCTGAATTGAAGCATCGGAGTGAATCCAGCCAGAAGCTAGCTCCAAGCGCCCGACCACTAAACGTGGGTCGGCGCTCAGAAGATCCTGCTGCAGATGGTCTAGTTCGGCAACAGCGCGATCCAGAACAATGGTCGGAGGAGCAGCAGTCGGAGGAGTAGGAGGAGAAGACGGCAGCGTGACCATAGTATCCTGAGGCGGAGCCTGCTGCGCCCCAACGGCTGTGGTGGCGGCATCAGGCAGGGGCAAGTCGGGAGTCGCTTGGGCCATGGGGGCTGAGCTCTCCCCAACCGGCTCAGCCGGGCCTCGCGAGGACGCCCGGGCAGGAGAGGCACGTGCGTCACGGCCATCTTCTTTCACGGGCAGAGGCGCTGCCACGGATGGAACATCAGGAGCCCCATTTGGCTTCTTTGCAGAGGGCGCCAGCCTAGCCGGAGATACGAGCGTCAAGTCTCAGCAACAAAACAATAAACAAGACAGGAATCAAGCACTTACAGCTCGTCGCTCGTGGGCTCGAGCAGCCTCCGACCATACTTGAAGCCCGAGAGCCGGCTGCAAGGATTAGCCTCAAGGAGCTCGGGTGCAGGACGTGCGCCTGCGGATCGCCTCGGGGCTGGGGCAGACCCGCGGGGGATCAGCCCGGTCCGGTCCTTCTTCGGGATCGGGGGCAGGCTCCCGCCGCCCTACTCGTCATCATCCTCGTCGTCATCACTCAGAGAGAGGCGGAGAGCGTGGGACCTGCGCCGGAGGGGGGGAGCCCTTGACTCTGCCTCGGAGTCAGCCCCCTCTTCTCGCTCCCCTCCTTCCTCCTCTTCATTGGAGTCGCCGAAGGACACGTCCACTGGGTCCTCGAGAGCCTCCACGGGCACGGGCCCGTCCCCATTGAAGGCGGGCATGGGCCCCACCACTTGCTCCCAGTACTCCCGGAGGAACAGGGGCGTAGGAGCGCCCTCCAACCTCGCCACGTCGCCCCCAACAAAAGACTGGAGAACCGCAGCCAGGTCCTCATCGGCCAAGACTGCGGGGCTCGGGTGAGGCCTCCACATCGGAAGCGAGTATTGGCGGAGCGGAGCCAGCTGGTGCTCCAAGAACTCCCTGAGCAGCGATGCACCAATCAACCTCGCCGCCGCCATGCTGGCCGGCCTCAGATCCGCGTCCATCTTCTCCAACACCGGCTTCGCACGGGGATCCACAAGCTCCACTCGGGACCAGTCGTCGGAGCTCACGGGATGCCCTCGAGGGCAGGATCAGCCGAGGGTGGATGCGGCTAGCATCCACCAAGACCCACTTGCTCCTGAAGCCCTCGATCCTTTTCCCAGGATTCGAAATGGCGATGGAGCTGCCGTATGCGATGAAGCTCGCACACGCAGAGACGGAACCACCAGAGGTCTAGAGGGAGAAGTAGTGGCGCAGCAAGGCCACTAAGGGCTTCACCCCTACGCGAGCCTCACAATAATTGGCGAAGATTGCCAGAAGAAGGACGGAGTTGGGATGGAGGTGCAGAGCTTGAAGGTTGTAGTGGCGAAGGACAGAGAAGAAGAACTCGGAAAAAGGAGGCACCAGACCAGCGACGATGGCGCTCATGAAGAGCGGATAGAAGGTGCTCCCTTGGCCTTCAGGGAGGGCAGATCCGGCCTTGAACACCGTCGCCCCGTCGATGCCCTGCGCCACCGCCATCTGGCGCACTCGGGCAAGGCTCGCCTCTGACACGTTCGGCGGGTCCAAGGCGGACGAGTACCAAGCCCCGGCCGGGGCTTGGCGAGGCGCCATGTCTAGCTAGGGCGCGCGGATGGAGTAGATCTGAAGATTTCAGAGGTGGGGAGGAGAGGCGCAAGAAAGGGGATCTGAGCAGCAACTGGAGAAAGCAAAGAAGGCAAGGGGCAGGTGCCGCTCCTTTATCAACTCGCGTGGTTGCAGAGGTGCCCACATCCAATCAACCGCCACGCGGCGCCAAAGACCACAGGCTGTTAGGGCCCGCGACACTTCGCACTTGCCCTTTCGCCTCTCTGCTCGGCCAAGTCCGGCCGCGCCGTGGGCCCGGGGGCTACTGTCGGCGTTCTGGGAATGGGGGTCCCCAGACTTGCCTGCCAGCGGCCTGTGGCGTGGCTCAAAGGGGGGCCCAGGACAGCCCATCTTCATCAACACAAGCTCAAGACCCTCGCGAGGGGCCAAGCCTCGCGGGGCGGACGACAAGGAGCTTCCTCAGGCACGGCCTCATCAGGCTGGCTCATGAGGAGGCGGAGAGTTCAAGGTGGGGTACCTCGCGAGGTGCCCATGATGCAAGCCATGACGACCAAGGGCGCCAGCCGGGCGCCAGCCCGCGTAGTGTCCTCCTTTCCTCTTTGGTGCAGGGGGAGCAAGCGCAGGCGAGAGCCTCAAGCAAAGGCATCCATTTCGGTGCAACAAGACCAAGACCAGTCCAACGGCATGATGGAGGTCACCGTGGAGCCCAAGTCAGCGTCACCACCAGAGCCTTTGACAGGCGAGGACCAACTTTAGTCAGGATAAGTGTACCCGCTGTTCCCCTTCAAAATGGCCAATTGTTGGCGCCCTTCCCTCTCAATATTTGGGAAGAGGCCCAGGGCCTTTGCCTATAAATAGGACTAGCCACCCCCAGGGTAGTGGGGGAAAGATTTGGAATCTGGCGTACATCTAGAAAAGAGAGAGAGATAGGGCGACTGAACTCCTCCTAGCAGTTCATCGCACCAGCCAAGAACAGACCCTCGCGATGCTGTTCTTCCTTGTATTGTTCATCATCAGCCCAAGAGGAAATCCACCACACCACACACTGGAGTAGGGTATTACACCACAATGGTGGCCCGAACCAGTATAAACCCTGTGTCTTTGTGCTGATTCTTTCGTAGTTTAGGTCCTAGCGATTCGGCGAGGAGCAGGTAGACAGAGGGCGTAATCTCCGCGCGCACCCCATTGTTCGAACCTCAAGGGTCTGTCGGAACCCGAAATCCGACAGATATACAGGATTGAAACGACAGAGGCCCTGAATTATCAAGGATGCCGGCTTTATTATATTGATCATAAAATATATACAGTGACAAATGTATGTACAATGACGAGAGCCGGTGGCTCAGGTGTAATAACACCGAAGATGAGCAATATTCCAGGGCCGACAGGTCTCCTCCTCTGACTTGCGTGAATCCTTCTGTTCATGTATATCAATGAGGTAATATGACCCGTTATTTAGGTTCCTACTGACCACAAAGGGTCCTTCCCAAGGTGGGGATAACTTGTGCATATATGTTTATTCTTGGATCAGCCGGAGCACCAAGTCGCCTTGTTGAAACGTCCGGGTCTTAACTATGCAGCTATGATAGCGATGCAGGTCTTGCTGATATATCGCCGAACAAGACGCTGCAAGATCACGCACCTCATCCAAAGCACCAATGCGTTTTGACATGCTATTTCATTATCAGCTTTAACATAAGCTGCCACACAAGGCGAGTCATGACGGATATCACTTGGAAGAACCGCCTCTGCACCGTAGACCATGAAGAAAGGCGTATAGCCCATTGACCTATTGGGGGTGGTATTGATACTCTAGAGTACCGAACCAACTCCTCAACCCAATAGCCCGGCGTTCGCTTTAATGGAACCATAAGCCCGACGTCTCTCAAAATTTCTTGGTTCGCCGTCCCAGCTTGACCATTAGACTATGGATGAGCCATAGAAGAGACATCAAGACGAATATGCTCTCATTGACAAAACTCCTTCATGGCACCCTTAGACAAATTTGTGCCATTATAAGTGATGATACTATTAGGGTAACCAAAACGGAAGATCAGTTTTTTTAACAAACTGGATTGTAGTAGCCGCATCACACTTGCTGACCGGCTCTGCTTCAACCCACTTGGTAAATTTGTCAACCGCCATCAAGAGGTGAGTTTTCTTATCTTTAGACCTCTTGAAAGGTCCTACCATACCAAGCCCCCAAACTGCAAACGGGCAAGTAATAGGAATCATCCTCAACTCTTGAGCCGGTACATGAGCCCGTCGAGAAAACTTCTGACAACCATCACATTTACTAACGATATCCTTTGCATCAGCATGAGCCATCAACCAATATAACCCATGATGAAAAGATTTGGCCACCAAAGATTTTGAGCTGGCATGATGACCACAATCACCTTCATAAACCACACGCAAAATCTCACGACCCTCTTCGGGAGAAACACAACACTGGAACACACCTATTACATTGCATCGGTGTAACTCGCCATTGACAATAGTCGTAGACTTAGAACGCCGGGTTATCTGGCTTGCTAAAGTCTCATCCTCATGTAACTCGCCCCAGGTCATACACTACTGGAATTAGGATCTTTGCCGCCAGCCAGCTCTTTGCCGCCAGCCAGCTCTTTGCCGTCCGCTAGCAGACGGCATAGAAGCTTTGCCGTCTGCTAGCAGACGGCAAAGTTGGCCCACTAGAGAGAACCACCTAACGGCCACTTTCTTTCCTTTCTGCTAGTAGACGGCAAAGCTTCTTTTCCATCCGCTAGCAGACGGCAAAGAAAGTGGCCAACCTAACAGTCGTTCCCCCGGCCCCACCCCACTAGCTAGGCTCTTTGCCATCTGCTAGCAGACGGCAGACTGCAAAGAGCTTTGACATAACAAAAAACAGTCAGCGCCCGTGCCCCACCCCTCTCTCTCCCCCCTCTATCTCTCTCCCCTCACCTCACCTGCGTCGTCCTCGTGCCTGCCGCCCCTGCCGCCGCCCCAACCCCCACTACCCCCGACCCCCAAGGCCGCCCGCCGCCACGCCACCCTTCCGCTCAGGCAGCCCGCCGCTCCTCCGCCCGTCGCTGCTCCGCCCCCTGCCGCCCGCCGCCTCTCAGCCAAGACTCCCCCCGCCTCCCGGCGCCGCCCTTTGGTGAGGTTTTCCCTCTTTTTTCTTTCTTTTTTTCTTGCAGTTTTTTGATTTAGGTTAGTTGATTTAGGTTGATTTAGGTTAGTATATTTTTGGTTAGTAGATTGTAGGTTAGTTTTTTATATTTAGTCATATTTTAGGTTAGTAAATTTTAGGTTAGTCATATTTTAGGTTATTAGTACATTTTGTGAGATGAAAAAAAAGAAGAAAAGAAGAAAAAATAGAAGTGGAGAGGAAAAAGGAAAATAAGGAAAATGAAGAAGAAAAAGAAGATAAGAAGGAGAAGGAAAAGAACGGGAGGAAAAAAGGAAAATAAAGAAGATGATGATGATGAAGAAGAAGAAGAAGAAGAAGAAGAAGAAGAAGAAGAAGAAGAAGATGATGATCATGAAAAAAGTGGAAGTAGATGATGAAAAAAAGAAGTAGGAAAAGTAGAAAAAGAGGGTTGTCGAGAGAAAAGAGGGTCGCCGAGTGGTCGAGGGGTCGAGGATCGAGGTGTCGAGGGGTCGAGGATCGAGGTGTCGAGGGGTCGAGGATTAACGGGAAAAGGAGTCGAGGTCTAGGAGTCAAGGATCGAGGTGTCGAGGGTCGAGGGGTCAAGGATCGAGGGGAAAAGTAATCGAGGGTCTAGGGGTCAAGGATCGAGGTGTCGAGGGTCGAGGGGAAAAGGGGTCAAGGGGTCGAAGATCGAGGGGAAAATGAGTCGAGGGTCTAGGGGTCAAGGATCGAGGGGAAAAGGGGTCGAGGGTTGCCGAGGGGTCGACGATTTGCCATCCCGATCCTGACACCCGACCCCGACACGACACCCTGACCCCGCCTCGACACCCCGACACCACGACCCCG
The DNA here is from genome assembly GCF_018294505.1 of Triticum aestivum. NCBI lineage: Eukaryota > Viridiplantae > Streptophyta > Magnoliopsida > Poales > Poaceae > Triticum > Triticum aestivum. The sequence continues at coordinate 595,495,292 of NC_057798.1, read as the reverse complement.
ACACAGCACCCCGACACAGACACGGCATCCCGACCCCGACACAGCACCCCGACACGACACCCCCGATACCCCGACCCCCGACACGACATCCCGAGACCCCGACACGGCACACCCGACCCCGACACAGCACCTCGACCCCGACACAACACCCCTGACACCCTAACACGACACCCCGACACCCCGACATGGCACCCCCGATCCCGACACAGCACCCCGACCCCGACACGACACCACCAACACCCCGACCCTCGACACGACACCCCAAGACCCCGACACGGCACCCCCGAAACCGACAAAGCACCCCGACCCCGACACGACACCCCCAACACCCCAACACGGCACCACTGACCCCGACACAGCACCCCGACCCCGGCACAACACCCCCGAAATCCCGACCCCCGACACCTCCCGCAAAAGGCGCTCTCCGGCCTTCCAGAGGCCGACGGGGTGATACGTCTCCAAAGTATCTATAATTTTTGATATTGGTGCTATTATTTTATCATTCTTGGATGTTTTACAATCGGTTCATAGCAACTTTATATCATTTTTTGGGACTAACCTATTGACCCAGTGCCCGGTGTCAATTGCTATTTTTTTTCTTTTTTTACATCGCAGGAAATCAATATCAAATGGAGTCCAAACACGACGTAACTTTTTGGGGATTTTTTCTAGACCAGAAGGAACCCAATGGGCCTGAGCTGCACCTAGGGGTGCCTCGAGGGGGGCACGAGCCACCATGGCACGCCAGGGCCCCCTGGCACGACCAGGTGGCTTGTGCCCACCTCGGTGGCCTCCCACACCCCCTCTTTGCACTATAAATTCCCAAATATACCGAAACCCTTGGGGGTAGACCTGGATCAGAAGTTCCGCCACCGCAAGGCCTCTGTATCCACGAGATCCAATCTAGACCCTGTTCCTGCACCCTGTCGGAGGGGGAATCATCATCGGTGGCCATCTTCATCATCCCGGCGGCCCTCGGGGCTGAGGGTTTGTACCAGTATCTTCATCATCTCCATCATGAGGAGGGAGTAGTCCACCCTCGGGGCTGAGGGTTTGTACCACTATCTATGTGTTTAATCTCTCTCTCTCTCTCTCTCTCTCTCTCTCTCTCTTGTTCTTGAGATGTCACAATCTTGATGTATCATGGGCTTTATTAATATAGTCGGATCATATGGTGTTTTCCCCTCTCTATCTTGTTGTGATGAATTGAGTTTTTCCTTTGAGATTTCGTTGCAATCGAATTGAATACTTTTATGGATTTGAGAACACTTTATATATGTCTTGCAATTGAATACTCGTGGTGACAATGGGGTATCATATTGATTCACTTGATATATGTTTTGGCACTCAACTCGCGGATTCCCGCGGTGACATTGGGGTAATATATGCATAGGAGTTGATGCATGTTCTCGTCTTTTTTCTCCAGTATAAATCTTGGGGCACTCTTTGAAGTTCTTTGTGTTGGATTAAGTATTATGTATATGAATTTCCTTCGGTGTTATTTTAGTACGAACTCTAGGATAGATCGAAAGGAAAGAATAGCTTTGTGTTATTTTAGTACAAACTCTAGAACAGATCGAACGAAAAGAATAGCTTTGAAGTGGTCTCGTACCCTACAAACAATTTATTCTTATGTTCTCCGCTAGATAGGAACTTTGGAGTGATTCTTCATCGCACTATGAGGGATAATCATATGATCCAACTTTGTTAGCATTGTTGAGAGATTGCACTAGTGAAAGTATGCACCCTAGGCCTCATTTTCCATTATTGCAATATTGTTTGTGCTCCATTTTACTATTTACTACCTTGCTATTTTTTATTGTTCGCATTACAAAAACTCATGTCTACTATCAACACTACAAATTTATCACCATCTCTTCGCTGAACTAGTGCACCTATACAATTTGCCATTGTATTGGGTGTGTTGGGGACACAAGAGATTTCTTGTATTTGGTTCCAGGGTTGTTTGAGAGAGACCATATTCATCCTACACCTCTCATGGATTGATAAACCTTAGGTCATCCACTTGAGGGAAAATTGCTACCGTCCGACAAAACTCTGCGCTTGGAGGCCCAACGCGTGTCTACAAGAATAAAGTTGCGTAGTAGACATCAAGCTCTTTTCTGGCGCCGTTGCCGGGGAGGTGAGGGCATGAAGGTATATCTTTAGATTTTGCAATTGAATCTTTTAGTTTATTGTTTTATCACTAGTTTGGTTTGTAAAAGAAAACTACAAAAGATGGAATTAAGGTTGCACATATTATTGATCATCTTTATAATGTCTTTCGTGAAAATGATAGAAAAGAAAATTGTGCTCAATTGGTAGAAGAGGAATTCAATAAAATGTTTGGCATAAATGACGAGCATGATTGCAATGTTGCTAGTATTAATTCTTTGAATATCCATGATGCTAGTGATATGCAAAGCCATAAGCTTGCGGATGCTATGTTTGATGAAGATGATATTTTTAGTCCCCCAAGTTTTGATGAGCAAGTTTATTATGATGAAAGCATGCCTCCTATCTTTGATGATTATGGTTATGACATGTATGCTATATTGAATAATGATAACCATGAAAGTTGTCATCATGATTTTAATTTTCAATCACATGATAGTTACTTTGTTGAGTTTACTCCCACTATTATGAATGAGAGGAAACTTGCTTATGTGGAGAGTAATAAAATTTCTATGCGTATGCATCATGAAAAGAGTGCTTTATGTGATAGTTATATTTTTGAATTCATTCATGATGCTACTAGAAATTATTATGAGAGAGGAACATATGCATTTACATATTGCAATAATATCAAGTTTCCTCTCCATGCGTTGAAAGTTTTGAAGTTGCACTTGTTTTGCCTTCCTATGCTAGTTGATTATTGCTCCCATAAGTTGTTTGCTCACAAAATCCCTATGCATAGGAAGTGGGTTAGGCTTTAATGTGCTAGTCATATGCTTCATGATGCTCTTTTTGTGTTTCAACTCTTATCTTTTATGCGAGCATCATTGAACTCATCATGCCTAGCTAAAAGGCATTAAAGAAAAGCGCTTGTTGGGAGACAAACCAATACTTTTACCTACTGTTTTTTGTGTGTTAACATGATTATGCTACTGTAGTAATCATGTTTTATTGTTTTTTAGATAAAGTGCCAAGTAAAGCCTTTGGGATCATGCTGGGTGATAATTGATTTGATCTTGCTGAAAAAACAGAAACTTTTGCGCTCATGAAAGTAACTCTCATTTTTAACATAAGAGTGCTTTTGATTTGATTCTTTTTGAAGAAGATTAATATACAAATTGCTCACGCGGTCCAATGTTTTACATAATTTTTGGAGTAGCATAAGTATGGTCTGGGTACATATAACTACAGACTCTTCTGTTTTTGACAGATTCTGTTTTCAATGCATAGTTTGCTTGTTTCCTTGTTTCTATGGCTTATATTGCTCAATATAAATTCTGGAAATGATATGCTACAGTATGAATTTTTTGGAAACAATTATGAATCTTGTATTTGACAGTACCAAAAGTGAAATGGTTTTCTCTTTATCATACTAACCTATCTCACGAAGTTCCGTTAAGTTTTGTGTGATTGAAGTTTTCAAGTTTTGGGTGAAATGTCAACATGAGGAGAATAAGGAGTGACAACACCCTAAGCTTGGGGATTCCCAACGCACCCCCAAGGTAATATTCAAGGAAGATCCAAGCAACTAAGCTTGGGGATGCCCCGGATGGCATCCCCTCTTTCATCTCCAACATTATCGGTAACCTCACTTGGAGCTATGTTTTCATCTGTCACATGCTATGTTTTTTACTTGGAGCATCAATTTATTTTGTTTGGATTTGCTTTATGTTATTTAGAATAATGTTTTGCATATTCTATTTCAATAAAAATTTCAGGTATAGCCTTTGCCATGATTATTTTAAAAAGTGTACTTGTTGCTGTTTGAAAACAGAAAGTTTACCGCTGTTGAAAAAATTCCCTAAAAAAGTCAGAATATGCTAAATTGTTGAATTTTTTTGCAAAATAATATCTGATAAATTTCCTACAGTGTGGAATTTTTCTCATAATTTTTGGAGTTACGGAAGTATGATGAATCTTGCATTCTTTAAAGAATTTTCTGTTTTGCCAGATTGCTGTTATGTTTGCATTGTTTGCATATGTTTGCTTGTTTAATAATTCTATTTGAGGATAGGAGTATTAAATATGCAGAGGCATTTAGTATGCAATGTTGAATAATAGTTTTAGTGATTTGCTACTGTAGAGAATGATAAGGTTTTGCACTGATTTATACTAACTTATCTCACGAGTTCTTGTTGAGTTTTGTGTGGATGAAGTTTTTGAGATTTAGGGAAACTGTGATATAAGAGGAATTAAGGAGACACAAAAGCTCAAGATTGGGGATTATCAAGGCATCGCAAGCTAATATTTCAATAAGTCTCAAGCATCTCATCTTGGGATGCCCCGGTAGGCATCCCACCTTTCTTCTTCAACAATTACCGGTTGTATCGGTTGAGCCTAAGTTTTTGCTTCTTCACATGACTTGTGCTATTCTTAGAATGTCATTTTTTTCATTTTGCTTGCTGTTGTAATAACATACTTAGACCTGAAAGTTTTTAAATAAAATAGAGTCATCAAATAGGAGGCTAGGTAAGCGGCCGTCACATCCCGTCAACGAAGCTCTTTTCTATGGATTTGCTCTAGTGCTTCACTTATATTCTATGAGTAAATTGTTGAATGAATTGAATATCATGAAGTTGAAATCATATCATGCCTAGTGGTAGCTTCACATTGGGTTTAGGAAGTGAAAGGTTTTGAAGGTTCACAATCACAATATTAGTCATACAAGCAATTCATGAAAAATTAGTATAAGGAAGAGAACTTTCACATGCAAATATACTATCTTGGAAATATTTTGTGATTGTGAGCCCCCATCAAAATATTATATGCCAAAATTGTTGACGTTGGACAAGGAATAGAACATAATGATTTATGTTTGTTCATATTCACATATAAGTTATATTGTCATAGATCCTTCAACATGTGGTGCTTGCCCCCTATCTTTGCTAGCCAAAAATTCCACACCAAGTAGATATACTACTTGTGCGTCCAAAAAACCTTAAACCCAAATCTTATTTTTGAGAGTCCACCATACCTACCTAAGGATTGAGCAAGATCCTTAAAGTAAGTTGTCATCGGTGCAATAAGGCAATAAAATTGCTCTAAAAGTGTTAGATCATTTAGTGTAAGAGAAAATTAAGCGTTGTATGAACTTATGATGGAAAAGCAATAAAAGCGATGGACTGCATAATAAAGGTTGCTATCATAAGGGGCAATATAATGTGATGTTATTTTGCACTAAGGGATTGATCATACAAACAAATATGTGCATGGAAACCTCTGCTTCCCTCTGTGAAGGGCCTATCTTTTACTTTTCAGTATTTACTTTTATGAAAAGAGTCAAATTTTTTTCTCTCTATTCCTTTTTATTTTTCTCCTTTGGCAAGAATCATGTGGTGAGGAAAGATCTAGGCACATATGTCCAGTTGAATATGGGTGGCATGAGTCATTGTTGTTGACATCACCCTTGACGTGAATACGTTGGGAGGTGAAACAATAAGCCCCTATTTGTCTATGTGTCCGGTTGAAACGTTTTGCTCATGTGTATGCGGTGAGTGTTAGCAATCATAGAAGACTATAATATGGTTGAGTATGTGGAGCTCTTACTTAGACTCTATTGAATAAGTTGAATTCTAATTGCTTGGTGACTAAGAACATAGGTTGTTGAGTTTCAAGAGAGTTCATTGTTTGAACCTTAACATGTGAATTGGTTGCTACTATAACATGAGAAGTTTTATAAGAAAGAATTGTTATTATGATGCTAGGAAAAGTGATTGAAATTATCATTGATAAAACTTATGCACTTTTCTAGCCTTCACACTTCATAAATTATTTCTTTTATCATTTACCTACTCGAGGATGAGTAGGAATTAAGCTTGGGGATGCTGATACGTCTCCAACGTATCTATAATTTATGAACTATTCATGCTATTATTTTATCATTCTTGGATGTTTTACAATCATTTTATAGCAACTTTATAACATTCTTGGGACTAACCTATTGACCCAGTGCCCAGTGCCAGTTGCTGTTTTTTGCTTGTTTTTTACATCGCAGGAAATCAATATTAAATGGAGTCCAAACACTGCGTAACTTTTTGGAGATTTTTTCTAGACTAGAAGGAACCCAATGGGCCTGAGCTGCACCTGGGGGTGCTCCGAGGGGCGCATGATATGTCTCCAACGTATCTATAATTTTTGATTGCTCCATGCTACTTTATCTACAATTTTGGACTATATTGGGATTTATTTTTCACTTTTATATTATTTTTGGGACTAACATATTAACTGGAGGCCTAGCCCAGAATTGCTGTTTTTTGCCTATTTCAGTATTTCAAAGAAACGGAATATCAAACGGAGTCCAAACGGAATGAAACCTTCGGGAACGTGATTTTCTCACCGAACGTGATCCAGGAGACTTGGACCCTGCTCCAAGGAACAAAAGAGGCGGTCACAAGGGTGGAGGGCGTGCCCCCTGGGCGCGCCCCCTACCTTGTGGGCCCCCTGCTGCTCCACCGACGTACTCCTTCCTCCTATATATGCCTACATATCCCCGGCAGATCAGAAGAGGAGCCAAAAACCTAATTCCACTGCCGGAACTTTCTGTATCCACGAGATCCCATCTTGGGTCCTGTTCTGGAGCTCCGCCGGAGGAGGCATCTACCATGGAGGGCTTCTACATCAACACCATAGTCCCTCTGATGAAGTGTGAGTAGTTTGCTTTAGACCTTCGGGTCCATAGCTAGTGGCTAGATGGCTTCTTCTCTCTTTTTGAATCTCAATACAATGTTCTCCCCCTCTCTTGTGGAGAACTATTCGATGTAATCTTCTTTTTGCGGTGTGTTTGTTGAGACCGATGAATTGTGGGTTTATGATTCAGATTATCTATGGAAAATATTTGATTCTTCTCTGAATTCTTTTATGTATGATTGAGTTATCTTTGCAAGTCTCTTCAAATTATCCGTTTGGTTTGGCCAACTAGATTGGTAGTTCTTGCAATGGGAGAAGTGCTTAGCTTTGGGTTCCATCTTGCGGTGTCCTTACCTAGTGACAGAAAGGGTTGCAAGGCACGTATTGTATTGTTGCCATCGAGGATAACAAGATGGTTTTTTTTATCATATTGCATGAATTTATCCCTCTACATATGTCATCTTGCATAAGGCGTTACTCTGTTTTTAACTTAATACTCTAGATGCATGCTGGATAGTGGTCGATGAGTGGAGTAATAGTACTAGATGCAGAATCGTTTCGATCTACTTGTCTTGGACGTGATGCCTATATACATGATCATTGCCTAGATATGCTCATAACTATGCTCAATTCTGTCAATTGCTCAACAGTAATTTGTTCATCCACCGTAGAACACTTATGCTCTTGAGAGAAGCCACTAGTGAAACCTATGGCCCCTGGGTCTATTCTCATCATATCAATCTCTATCGCTTTATTACTTGCTTTGTTTTTACTTTGCCTTTTACTTTTCACTTTGCATCTATCTATCAAAAATACCAAAAATATTATTTATCATCTCTATCAGATCTCACCCTCGTAAGTAACCGTGAAGGGATTGACAACCCCTAATCGTGTTGGTTGCAAGTAGCTATCATTTTGTGTAGGTACGAGGGACTTGTGCGTGGTCTCCTACTGGATTGATACCTTGGTTCTCAAAAACTGAGGGAAATACTTACGCTACTTTACTGCATCATCCTCTCCTCTTCGGGGAAATCCAACGCAATGCTCAAGAGGTAGCAAGAAGAATTTCTGGCGCCATTGCCGGGGAGGCTTACACAAGCAAGTCAATAATACCAAGTACCCATCACAATCCCTATCTCTCGCATTACATTATTTGCCTCTCGTTTTCCTCTCCCCCACTTCACCCTTGCCGTTTTATTCGCCCTCTCTTTCCCAATCTCCTCCTCTCTTTCCCGTTTGCCTTTCTGTTTGCTCGTGTGCTAGTTTGCTTGCTTGTTGTTATGACTAGTCAATTATCTTCTCCGTTATCTCCCGAGAATGAAGTTCTAAATTTTAAGCAAAGGGAGGGAGAAAATCTAAATGATGCTTGGTACAGAATTTGCAATGCTCAAAATAGATCTACCAGGAAGCAATCTACTTCAGTTCTTCTTCTAATTTTTACGTAGGTGCTAATCCTTGGTATAGATATATCCTTGATACCATTACCAGAGGGAATTTCTTGGGTAGCCATACTTTTGATTCTTATAATGCTTTAATAGATTTATTTGGCACACCACCTCTTTTGATTAATGGAACTACATTAACTTTGGAGCATGTTATGCAAAGACTTGAAATTATTGAGAACAAAGTTGCTACCATTGAATCAATTCGAAATCTTGATAAAAAGATCCACAATCAAATTACCCAATATGGATCTAAGGTAGGAATGAGTTTGAAAAATATTAAAGAAAATGAACCTATAGTTAATGAGAAAATAAATCTAGAGTCCACAAGAATCGATAAACTTGAGGGTATCATTACCAACTTGGGAACCGCTTTTTCTTCCGTTCAAAACACTCCAAGTTCTTCTACCAAAAATACTAAGCTTATTTATGTTCCTAAGAATAAGGGTGAATTATCTAGTAACGAAACTTCGGATCTTAAATCTATAAGTGTTCATCCCAATCTTTTTACCATCATTAAGGAACCTTTTGCTATGAATGAATTTTTCGATCTTTTGCCTGAAAATTTGACAATTACTAGAAATAAATAAAATTCTAAAGTAGGTAGATGCCTCATTGATGGATTGCCTACCAAAGATGGCAATACCTAGATCTATCCTTGCTTTTATGCCTAGCTAGGGGCGTTAAACGATAGCGCTTGTTGGGAGGCAACCCAATTTTATTTTCTGTTTTTTGTTTCTGTTTCTGTTTAGGAATAAATAATACATCTAGCCTCTGTTTAGATGTGGTTTTGTCTTTTAATTAGTGTTTGTGCCAAGTAGAACCTATAGGATAACCTACGATGATAGTTGATTTGATTCTGCTGAAAAACAGAAACTTTGCACGCACGAATATAATTTTGTTAAATCACAGGAACGTGATTTTGCGTTGATTCTTTTTGCTGCTGTTCAATAAACAAATTGTCCAGGACTTCCTATTTTGGTAGAAGTTTTAGAGTTCCAGAAGTTTGCGTTAGTTACAGATTGCTACAGACTGTTCTGTTTTTGACAGATTCTGTTTTACGTGTGTTGTTTGCTTATTTTTGATGAATCTATGGCTAGTAAAATAGTTTATAATCCATAGAGGAGTTGGAATACAGTAGGTTTAACACCAATATAAATAAAGAATGAGTTAATTACAGTACCTTGAAGTAGTCTTTTGTTTTCTTTCTCTAACGGAGCTCACGAGATTTCTGTTGAGTTTTGTGTTGTGAAGTTTTCAAGTTTTTGGTGAATTCTTTTGGTGGATTATGGAACAAGGAGTGGCAAGAGCCTAAGCTTGGGGATGCCCATGGAACCCCCCAAGATAATCTAAGGACACCAAAAATTCAAAGTTTGGGGATGCCCCGGAAGGCATCCCCTCTTTCGTCAACTTCCATCGGTAATTTACTTGGAGCTATATTTTTATTCACCACATGTTATGTGTTTTGCTTGGAGTGTCTTGTATTATTTGTGTCTTTGCTTGTTAGTTTACCACAATCATCCTTTCTGTACACACCTTTTGAGAGAGCCATACATGATTTGGAATTTGTTAGAATACTCTATGTGCTTCACTTATATCTTTTGAGCTTGATAGTTTTGCTCATAGTGCTTCACTTATATCTTTTGAGCGTGATAATTTTTGCTCTAGTGCTTCACTTATATCTTTTAGAGCACGGTGGTGGATTTGCTTTAAATAAACTATTGATCTCTCATGCTTCACTTAGGTTATTTTGAGAGTCGTTAATAGCATGGTAATTTGCTTAATGTTAATATACTTCGTATTCAAGATATGTGAAACTTTCTTTTGAGTGTGGTGAATACTAAGATAAGTTTGATGCTTGATAATTGTTTTGAGATATGGAGGTGATAATATCAAAGTCGTGCTAGTTGGGTAATTATGAATTTGAGAAATGCTTGTGTTGAAGTTTGTAAGTCCCGTAGCATGCACATATGGTTAAAGTTGTGTAACAAATTTGAAACATGAAGTGTATCTGGCTTGTGCATCCTTATGAGTGGCAGTCGGGGACGAGCGATGGTCTTTTCCTACCAATCTATCCCCCTAGGAGCATGCGCGTAATACTTGATTTTTGATGACTTCTCATTTTTTGCAATAAGTATATGAGTTCTTTTGACTAATGTTGAGTCCATGGATTATACGCACTTTTACCTTTCCGCCTTTGCTAGCCTCTTCGGTACCATGCATTGCCCTTTCTCACCTTGAGAGTTGGTGCACACTTTGCCGGTGCATCAAAACCCCATGATACGATACGCTCTATCACACATAAACCTCCTTATATCTTCCTCAAAACAGCCACCATACCTACCTATTATGGCATTTCCAATCTACCCCTGGACGCGCCCCCCTACCTTGTGGGCCCCCTGCTGCTCCATCGATGTACTCCTCCCTCCTATATATGCCTACGTATCCCCGACAGATCAGAAGAGCAGCCAAAAACCTAATTCCACTGCCGCAACTTTCTGTATCCACGAGATCCCATCTTGGGGCCTGTTCCGGAGCTCCGTCGGAGGGGGCATCTACCATGGAGGGCTTCTACATCAACACCATATCCCCTCCGATGAAGTGTGAGTAGTTTGCTTTACACCTTCGGGTCCATAGCTAGTAGCTAGATGGCTTCTTCTCTCTTTTTGGATCTCAATACAATGTTCTCCCCCTCTCTTGTGGAGAACTATTCGATGTAATCTTCTTTTTGCGGTGTGTTTGTTGAGATCGATGAATTGTGGGTTTATGATTCAGATTATCTATGGAAAATATTTGATTCTTCTCTGAATTCTTTTATGTATGATTGAGTTACCTTTGCAAGTCTCTTCGAATTATCCGTTTGGTTTGGCCAACTAGATTGGTAGTTCTTGCAATGGGAGAAGTGCTTAGCTTTGGGTTCGATCTTGCGGTGTCCTTACCCAGTGAAAGAAAGGGTTGCAAGGCACGTATTGTATTGTTGCCATCGAGGATAACAAGATGGGGTTTTTATCATATTGCATGAATTTATCCCTCTACATCATGTTATCTTGCTTAAGGCATTACTCTGTTTTTAACTTAATACTCTAGATGCATGCTGGACAGCGGTCGATGAGTGGAGTAATAGTAGTAGATGCAGAATCGTTTTGATCTACTTGTCTTGGACGTGATGCCTATATACATGATCATTGCCGAGATATGCTCATAACTATGCTCAATTCTGTCAATTGCTTAACAATAATTTGTTCACCCACCGTAGAATACTTATGCTCTTGAGAGAATCCACTAGTGAAACCTATGGCCCCTGGGTCTATTCTCATCATATCAATCTCTATCGCTTTATTACTTGCTTTTTTTACTTTGCCTATTACTTTTCACTTTGCATCTATCTATCAAAAATACCAAAAATATTATTTATCATCTCTATCAGATCTCACCCTCGTAAGTGACCGTGAATGGATTGACAACCCCTAATCACGTTGCTTGCGAGTAGCTATCGTTTTGTGTAGGTACGAGGGACTTGTGCGTGGTCTCCTACTGGATTGATACATTGGTTCTCAAAAACTGAGAGAAATACTTATGCTACTTTACTGCATCATCCTCTCCTCTTCAGGGAAATCCAATGCAGTGCTCAAGAGGTAGCGGGGCACAACTCACCAGGGTGCGCCAGGGCCCCCTGGCGCGCCCAGGTGGGTTGTGCTCACCTCGGTGGCCTCCTGCACCCCCTCTTTGCACTATAAATTCCCCAATATTCCGAAACCCTTGGGGTAGCCCTAGATCAGAAGTTCCGCCACCGCAAGGCCTCTGTATCCATGATATCCAATGTAGACCCTGTTCCGGCACCCTGTCTAAGGGGGGAATCATCACCGATGGCCATCTTCATCATCTCGACGACCACCACGATGAGGAGGGAGTAGTCCACCCTCGAGGCTGAGGGTTCGTACCAGTACCTACGTGTTTAATCTCTCTCTCTCTCTCTCTCTCGTGTTCTTGAGATGTCATGATCTTGATGTATCACGGTCTTTGTTATTATAGTTGGATCATATGGTGTTTTCCCCTCTCTATCTTGTTGTGATGAATTGTGTTTTTCCCTTTGAGATTTTGTTGCTATCGGATTGAATACTTTTATGGATTTGAGAACACTTGATATATGTCTTGCAATTGAATACTCGTGGTAACAATGGAGTATCGTACTGATTCACTTGATATATGTTTTGGCACTCAACTCGCGGATTCCCGCGGTGACATTGGGGTAATCTATGCATAGGGTTGATGCACGTTCTCCTCTTTGTTTCTACGGTAGAAATCTTGGGGCACTCTTTGAAGTTCTTTGTGTTGGATTGAGTATTGTGAATATGAATTTGCTTTGGTGTTATTTTAGTACGAACTCTAGGATAGATCAAACGGAAAGAATAGTTTTGTGTTATTTTAGTATGAACTCTTGAATAGATCGAACAAAAAGAATAGCTTTGAGGTGGTCTCGTACCCTACAAACAATTTATTCTTATGTTCTCCGCTAGATAGGAACTTTGGAGTGATTCTTCATTGCACTATGAGGGATAATCATATGATCCAACTATGTTAGCATTGTTGAGAGATTGCACTAGTGAAATTATGCACCCTAGGCCTCATTTTCCATTATTGCAATACCGTTTGTGCTCCATTTTACTTTTTACTACCTTGCTATTTTTTATTGTTCGCATTATAAAAACTCATATCTACTATCCATACTACACTTTTATCACCGTCTCTTCGCAGAACTAGTGCACCTATACAATTTTCCATAATATTGGGTGTGTTGGGGACACAATAGATTACCTCTATTTGGTTGCAGGGTTGTTTGAGAGAGACCATCTTCATCCTGCACCCCTCACGGATGGATAAACCTTAGGTCATTCACTTGAGGGAAAGTTTCTACTATCCTACAAAACTCTGCGCTTGGAGGCCCAACGCGTGTCTACAAGAATAAAGTTGCATAGTAGACATCACGGGGTCATATATTTGTGAATTATGTGTTAGGTCAGGTATTCAATTATTATTATGTACATATATACATTATTAATTAGTTCATGTTATTAGGTATTCAATTTTTTATTATCTTCATGATGATGATACACACCTAATTTTTTTATTATGTTTTTGTTGTACTAATTTCGTTTACTCTTTGTCATTGCAGGTGTTGACAGATGGTGGGTGCGGGTCGAGAGCGCTCCGAGCCTCCTTCCTCAGTGCGCACCAGGAGTGGTGCTATTATTCCTCCCCAACACCTTCAGAGAGCGCTGATAGACAGTATGCAGACACCGTCGGGCGCTTCTTCTTCTGCCGGGAGAGGTTGGGGGAAGACGAAGAGGGGTGCTAGAGGTGGACATGGTGGCGGGAGAGGTAGGGAGGCTATTGCGCCTTCCTTGCCGCCACCCCTATTTGATTCATTGGACCAACAAGAGAGGTAGGAAGGCTGCTGCGCCTTCCTTGTCTCGGACTCCGGGCCACGAGCCTCGGGCTGACGAGCCTCGGGTCGCAGAGCCTTCGTCCGATGAGACTTGGGTCCCCGAGTCTTCGTCCCAGGAGACTCGGGTCCCCGAGTCTTCGTCCCACGCGACTCCGGAGGCTAGTGGCCATGCTGATAGTGGTGAGGACACCTTTTCGGACGAAAGCTATAGCGGGGGCGAGCTGGTTGAGGGGGAAAGAAGGTCTACCAGCATGGTGGTACAAAGCTCTCGCCCGTCCCGTCGAGCCAGGATCAGAGGTGGTTCATTGAGCCTAACGGGGAGAAGTAAGTTCATTTACTCTTTTTTAACCTTTTGCCTTGATGTTTCTTCAAATTTATATCCAATATGTTGGCCTTGTCATACTGCAGGGGGTAGGAAACACACCTCTGGTGTCCGCAGGCCCAACCAGGTCCTTGGTGTGCTTTGCCGGCACCACTTCCGGGGGTGGGTCATGTTGCCCGGTGAGGGTGAGGTTCCACACCTAGCATTGAGCTGGGAGCTGTACGTGGCTGCCCCGGGCCAGCCGGAGGAGAGGGTCAACGGTGTCTTGTGCGAGATCGGTGGCCAACATTGTGATCTGGCGGTTTTGGGTAATTTCTCCTTTACAGAATTAAAAATCAACAGTACCAAGTGACTGTACTAATCAATGTTGTCTTATTTGATTGCAGACGTTCTACATGTGTCTTGAGGAACACGAGGTGGACGCGGCTATGGTTCTCGAAGACAAGTGCAAGCGCCTACTTCAGAACTTACGGCACGAGGCTCGGGTGCAGGCTGTTCGAGACTAGTACACCTCGATTAACATTAAGAGGGCCAAGAAGATGTGCCGCGCCAAGTATCTAAGTAAGGAGAAGTACATGAAGGTAATTACCTATTCTTAAGGACTTGTACTTAGTTTCCTTGATTTGATTCGTAGGCGTAGTGCTGAAATTTCTCTTTGTCTAATTTAAGTACCCCCGAGATGATGTGCGGATAGGATGGAATGTTGGGAGGCGTTGGTGGATGAGTGGTGCTCTCCCCAATGGCTAGCCGTCCACAACAAGGCTAGGGATAAGCATGGACAAATGCAACGTGTGCCACACCATCAAGGGAGCTCCAACATGTTTGAGTACGGGGATCACTGGGTATGTGGTTCGCTTCACAATTCATGCAATTTCATTCTTCATGCTAGCTTGAGCTCTTAACTAATATTTTGTTCCTCTCTTTTAGGCGCGACACAAGAAGAAGAACATGCCACCGCTGTACGACCTCTATGCCATGGCTTATACTGCCCCGTACAAGAAGGACAAGGCATTCTCTGAGGATGACCTCGATCATCCAGAGAGCTTCTCCAACATCTCCTCGCACAATAAGCTAGTGAGGTACAGAGACTTTGGGAAGGCGACGAAAGGGGAGGACTTCAACCCGAGCCAGAGTCCTTTTGATCCAAACCTCGTGATGCTATCAGGTGATGGGAGGAAACATGGCTCGGTAGCCATTTGGGATGGACTGATATGTTGTCCTAGAACTCTCCCGGAGATCAAGAAGTGCCAGACGAGGTCTCTTCCTGAGATAAGGCCTCGTCCACGGCCAATGGAGCTCTCCATGGAGGCTAGGGCCATGGAGCTTCAAGCGGAGGCAAACAGGTGGTGTTACAGAGGGAGAGGGAGTTGGAGGAGAGGACGACTAGTCTGTTGGAGGCGGAGAGGAATCGGAACGACACGTCTCACCGGGCCCTATACGAGCTGCTCGTGGTAATTTTCTCCTGCATATTAGCCAAATCAAGCACGTAATGTTCGTTTCATTACTAACTAATATGAATGACTCGTGAAAACAAAATGTGCAGTCCGTGTGCGAGAAAAACGGTCAGACCCCTCCACCGATGCTCCAGATTGGTATAGCGGACACGGTGAGTTTCATTTGAATGGTCATTAGTTACTAGTATTCACATTGTAGTTGCGTCACGCTAACGAGACATTGCAAATGATCTTTGGTGTCACATGCCTCCCGACAAGCATCGGCCGATCCTTCTTCATCTCGCACTGGCGCAACCCCAACTGGTCCTTCTCCGTCTAGCACTGGTGCAAACCCGACCGGTCCTTCACCGCCGTGATGATGGTAAGTTTTCCCAAGTGTGTTGCTTAACAAATGCATACTTAGCTTAAGAAATGACTTACTTAGCTCCAAAAAGACATATACTTAGCTTATTTTCCTCGAAAATGACATAATGACCTTACTTAGCTCCAAAATGATATATTTTACCTAGGATAGCTATAAAATGTCCTATACTAAGCATTTTTTTCCTGCAAAATGACTTGATATGCTTAGTTAGCTAAAAAATGGCATAACTACCTAGGATAGCTCAATAATGATCTATACTTAGCTTAGCTAGTTTTTTATGACATAATTAGCTCACTTAGGTAAAAAAAGTGGCATAATAACCAAGGTTTAGCTCCAAAATGACCTATACTTAGCTAATTTTCCTCAAAAATGACATAATAACCTAGCTCCAAACTGACATACTTTACCTAGGATAGCTACAAAATGACCTATACTTAGCATTTTTTCCTCCAAAATGACAAAATAAACTTACCTACCTCCAAAATGACCGATTTTAACTAGGATAGCTCTAAAATGACCTACACTTGCCATTTTGTCCTCCAAAATGAAAAAATATGCTTAGTTAGCTCCAAAATGGCATAACTACCTAGTTTACCTCAAAAATGACCTATACTTGGCTTCTTTAGTTCATTTATGACATACTTAGCATACTTAGGTAAAAATGACATGATAACCTTGGTTTAGCTCCAAAATGAAATAGACTTAGCTTATTTTCCTCCAAAATGACAAAATAACCTTACCTACCTCCAAAATGACCGATTTTAACTAGGATAGCTCTAAAATGACCTAAACTTGCCATTTTGTCCTCCAAAATGAATAAATATGCTCTATGAAATTGAATGAATTTAAGAAAAAACAGGGGCTATACAGGCTCTTTGCCATCAGCCAGCAGACGGCAAAGCTGCCACATGGCAGCTACCTGTGCATCCTGGGGGCACTGGGCTGGCCTATATGGTTGCTTTGCCATCTGCTGGCAGACGGCAAAGACCTTTACATCTTTGTTGTCTGCCAGCAGATGGCAAAGCACGCTGTTAACCCCTTAATGGACCAAAGCTGCCATGTGTGCCGTCCAGTCCCTTTGTTGTCTGCTGGCAGCCGATAAAGGCTTTTTCATCTTTGTCATCTGCCAGCAGATGGCAAAGAGTCCTTTGCCGTAGTTTGTTCAGCCGGATGTGTTGCCGTTTGCTGGCTAATGGCAAAGGCCTTTGCCGTCCGCCATGCATGCCTTTGTCGTCAACCATGGCAGACGGCAAAGTTCATGATTCCTGCAGTGATATAAGCTAGGTAAGGTAGAGTCCAATCTAGAATAGCATGCATAGCCACCACCAATGTTGCCTTTGGGTCAGAAATAGCCAAATCCTCCTCAGATGGTAATTAGACCAAAGTATTGTGTAAGACATCAAGAAACGCATTGGGAGGCAACGCCTTACGTTGAGAACCAAGCCGGCTTAAAGCATCAGCTGCCTCATTCTTCCTTCGATCAACATTTTTCCTTGAAGTGACCGGCGATGTTATCAACCGCCCGGCGATAAGCCGCCATGAGCGGGTCTTTGTAATCCCATGTGCCTGAAACTTGCTGAGCCACAAGGTCTGAGTCGCCAAAACACCTAACCCGGATCAAATTCATCTCTTTGGCCATACGAAGGCCATGGAGTAAAGCCTCGTATTCAGCTGCATTGTTAGTACAAGGGAACATTAGCCTCAACACATAGCCAAACTTGTCACCTTGTGGGGAACTCAATATGACCCCAGCCCCCAAGCCTTCTAGCTGCCTGGAGCCATCAAAGTGAATTGTCCAATATGCGTTATCAGGCCTCTCCTCAGGTGTCTATAACTCTGTCCAGTCATTGATGAAATCCACCAGAGCCTGAAACTTGATAGCCATTCTTGGCACATACTTCAAACCATGAAGTCCAAGTTCTATGGCCCACTTAGCAACATGGCCAGTGGCATCCCTGTTTTGAATTATGTCTCCTAAAGGGGCGGAGCTAACAGAGTAATAGGATGATCCAGAAAATAATGCTTCAGCTTGTGACTCGCCATGCACACTCCATATACCAACTTCTGCCAATGTGGGTATGATTGCTTGGATTCAATTAACACCTCATTGGCATAATAAGCTGGCCGCTGGACTGGGTATTTCTTACCTGCCTCTTTGCGCTCCACAACAATTGCCACACAGACAACTTTATTGTTAGCTGCCACATATAGGAGCAAGGGTGCTTTCTCAATGGGAGCTGCAAGGATGGGCGGCTCAGCCAATTTCTTTTTAAGCTCCTCAAATGCTTTATCAGCAACGTAACTCCAGACAAAATGGTCTGTTTTCTTCATCATCTGGTATAAAGGAATCACCTTCACGCCCAGGCGGCTTATGAACTGGCCCAGGGCTGCAATACGACCCGCCAGATGCTGAACGTCAATAACACACGCCGGCTTAGCCAATGAAGTAATGGACTTGATTTTCTCCGGGTTAGCTTCAATGCCTCTCTCTCAGACCAGATAACCAAAGAGCTTGCCTGCAGGTAACCAAAAACATACTTGGTCGGGTTAAGCATCATCTTATAAACCCGGAGATTGTGAAAAGCTTCCCTTAGATCATCCAAGAGTACTCCTTCTTCCTGGATTTAACCATAATATCATCCACATAAGCATGCACATTACGCCCAATTTGACTGTGAAAGAAATTCTGAACACATCGTTGATAAGTTGCCTGGGCACTCTTGAGCCCAAAAGACATAGAGACATAGTAGAAAGCTCCAAAAGGTGCTATGAAAGTCGTCTTCTCTTTGTCTTTAACTACCATTTTAATCTGATGATAACCAGAATAAGAGCAAAGGAAACATAAAATCTTACAACCCGCCTAGCATCAATAATCTGGTCAATGCGAGGGAGAGCAAATAGATCAGCTGGACAAGCCTTGTTAAGGTCAATTTAATCAACACACATACACTAGGTGCCATTTTTTAAGTACCAGCACTGGGTTAGCCAAGCACTCAGGGTGAAAGACTTCAATGATAAACCCAACTGCTAAGAGTCAGGCCACCTCTTCTCCAATGGCCTTACGCTGCTCCTCATTGAAACGACAAAGGAACTGTTTGGCCGGCTACTTAAATTTAGGATCAACATTTAGAGTGTGCTCAGGAATTCTCTCGGTACACCCGACATGTTAGAAGGTTTCCATGCAAGGATGTCCCGATTCTCACGGATGAACTCGATGAGCGCGCTTTCCTATTTGGGATGCATGTCGGGCCCTATTGTGAACTACTAAGATGAGTCGCCAGGGACAAAGTCAACCTGCTTAGTATCATTAGGGGGTGTTGCTCCATGGTGGGCTTCTTCAAAGGGGTCATATCAACCGAGTCAATCTTATCCTTATCAAATTTAAGCTCCTCGGTGGCACAAAATGACTTGGATAAGCAGCATCTCCTTCTTCACATTCTAAAGCAATCTTTTGATTACCATGGACTGTAATGGTACCCTTACGTCTTGGCATCTTAAGTTGTAGATAAAGATAATAGAATCGTGCCATAAACTTGGTGTAAGCCGGCCGGCCGAACAAGGCATGATAAGGGCTCTTGATCTTAACCATTTCAAACCATAACGTTTCTGCCCTATAGTCATAGTCATCATCAAAGGCCACTTCCAAGGCAACCTTACCAACTGGATATGTCAATTTACCAGGTACCACGCCATGGAAGACTATAGAGGACGGCTTAAGCTCTTTATCAGTCAAATTACATTCGGCGAAAGGTATCATAATAAAGGATATTGATGCTGCTGCCACCATCCATGAGCACTTTAGTGAATTTGTAACGCCCAACTTGAGGGGCTATCACCAATGCTAGTTGACCCGGATTATCAACCCGGGGCGGATGATCCTATCTGTTCCATATAATTGGCTGCTCTCACCACCACGAGTTTTGAGGTTCCGCCGGCTCAATTGTATTGACCGCACGCTTGTGAACTCTCTGATCTCTTTTGCAAAGACTTCTGGTGAAAACATGATATTGACCCCCGTTGAGCTGCTTTGGATTACTTTGGTACACTGACTGCAGTTGCTGGTTACCCTGACCAGACTGTCGGTCATGACCACCTTGGTTGCCCTGTCCTTGATACCCATAACTTTAGCCGTCGCCGCCAAAGCCGGGCCCATGTGAACCAGATCTTGACCCGCCAGGTGGGCCATTATTGTTACCATGACTCTGATGGAAGCTGAAATTCTTGTATTCTTTCATAATGAAACAATATCATGAGCTGCTAGGTTATTAGGCAAATTGTGTTTCGGGTAAGGTTTGTTCAACATCGCCTCAAGATTAAACCTCGACCCTCCAAAGGCCGGCTTACCACATGGGGCTGTTTTTTATATCCAGTGTTGGTGTTAGCTACAAGATCTGACCCGCCACTAGAGTGTCTGCGCTTACCACTGTTACCCTGATTGTGACCATTATGTCCGGTCACATTCTGATGCTGACCCTTACCATTACCACTCTTCTTTACCCATTTGGACTTTTCATCGTCAGACCCAGGATCCTTGTTAGTATCGGAGTCAGCATAATTGATGAGAGCTGCCATGAGCTCCCCCATGTCACTACAATGACGCTTGAGCCGTCGGAGCTTCAATTTAAGGGGGGGGGGGTAAAGTGACAATTCTTCTCCAGAATGAGAACAGTAGAGCCTGCCGTAATGCTATCCAATGAGACCCGGCGAACCCAATGATGGGCCAACTCATCCTCTCACTGCACACCATTATCCAGGTCAATAATCGACAAAGGCTGCTTACACATTCCCTTAAAGTTCTAAATGAAGCGCGCCTTCAACTCAGCCCATGAATTGATGAAATTGGTGGGTAACCTTTTCAACCAGGTACGAGCCGGTCCATCCAACATCATTGTGAACTATTTGGCACATACAACATCATTAACATCCAACATCTGCATAGCTTGTTCATAGCTTTCAATCCAAGCCTCAGGTGGAAGATCAGCTGTGTAGTTAGGCACCTTACAAGGACCCTTAAAATCCTTGGTAAACGTTCATTGCGTATAGCTAGTACTGGACATGGCACACCAATTGTCCTGGAAGTCATCCCAATCTCAATGGACACCGAAGGGTTTAGCTAAAACTTTTGATGAGCCCCAAATTGAACCGCCAATTCTGCCTCACAACGGGATCTAGCCTGATCCACCAGGGCCTGAGCATTATGATCGTCACGGGGCGGGTTATGTCCACGGGGCGGGTCATTGTTAAGAGGCGGTTACAATGTCGCTCGCTGCTGGAAACCACCGGTGACTCAACGCGCCGGTTGTAGCTTCGAACTGGGCAGGAAGTTGAATGGACATGCTCACGACCATAGGAATAAGCCGCCTGCTGTGCTATAGCCGTCTGAAGAAGCTCCACCGTGTTCTGGATCGCTATCGCAGCTGGAGATTCGCCCTCGATCAGAATGGCCGCCAGTCGTGTGGCTGCAATGATCATATTATCCACCGGGTTAGAGTAATGGCCAGAGGGTGTTGGAACCCATTGAGGTGGGGTCGGATCCCTGCGAGGCGGGTCTGGCAAATGATGCTGAGTCGCCGCTCCGGTCCCTGTTGCCTCAGCAACATGGGTCACACCGGGCGGGTTACTTGTTCCTTCCCTATATGTGTTAAAAAGATCTCGTCCCTAAAACTATGAAGGTAAGCGGCTCTAATGTATCCTTCAAAGAACAACATTGGACGCGTTCTATTCCAAACTCAAACGAAAGGCTTCTACTCTTATTCCTTGTGACTCAGCCTCCAATGAAGCTTGCTCTGTTGCCATCCTGGTGTTCTCCACATTAAGATCCTCTTGGGCCTTAGCCACCTCATCCCGCAGTTTGGCAACTTCCACATTATTCTGTGCTTGAGTCGTCGAACTTACCTCTACAGCTAATAGAGTCGCCAAGGCATCCAAGATCTGATATAAGACTTGAGACGGCGGTCGTACTGGGCCGCTCGCCCCAACCCTCGCAGCCGCAGTCAAGCCGGATGTCATAGCCGTGGCCGTTGACGAATTCAGCGTTGGCTGTGTACCAGCCATAAAAACAGCAGCCCTGCTCAGCGGCTCATAGGGATCCAGAATACTGTCACCATCGGAATAGCCCCCAAGCCCACCGTCTTGAAGCTGATATATTGAATCGGTTTCTCCAGTTAAGGACTCGTCACCTGAATAGATGGATGTCTCTCCACCAAATACAGACCCTTCCTCAAGATCCACCCCATGAACAAAGCCAACAAAGATATGCTTCTTCCCGGGTTGAACCCTGGCAGGTCGCGCGTGCCGAGCCGTCTCGATCATGCTGGTGCAGGTGTCCGGCTCAGGCTCCGAATTGCCGATATTGCCATTGAAGACATGAATTCCGCCAAAGGGGACCCAGTACCCGTACTCGATTGAGTCGGCCTCGGGGCCCCAGTTAGCGTCGTTGATGTAGATCTTGCCACAACGAATCTTGGTCATCCTGCCCATGGCATATCCTTCGATCCCTGAGAAATTGCCCTTCAAGAACTCGAAACCACCATGCTCTGGCCCCACAGTGGGCGCCAACTGTCGTGGTTTCTTCACAGCAAATGCCCCTGTGAAAGGACTTAGGGGTGGAGCCATCGCGACGTAGGTTAACTTGAAGGAGTTGAATGGGACAAAGGACACAAAGGATTCACCCAAGTTCGGCCCCTCACAACGAGGTTAAAGCCTACGTCCTTATTCTAGTTGTATTTCTTGAGTTTCGATTACAAGCGAGCGAATACGCTTGACCTAGCTATCGATCAATTGTTTCTTGAATTAACCCGCCACCAGGTCTCGCCTTTATATACGCAGGTCGAAGCCCAGTGGCTTACAAGAGTCCGAGCCAGATCACACGACGTGTCCGGCCAGGTTTCTAAATTGCCTTGCCTTACTAGACAAGCCACCATACAGTGGTTCATGCTTCTGGGTCTTGGGCCGCCACCAGGCTCGCCTCTATGAGCCACCATCTTCACACTTGTTTTCTTAAGCTTACTTGGGACTTCTTCATTGAGTTGCCAAGGGTGTAACCCGTCCCCTCATGGGTAGGTCACACCTCGGGATTATATCCCCAACAGGTCTCATGATGGTTTTCTTTAGTTTTGTGTTATTGAAGTTTTCAAGTTTTGGGTGAGATCACGATGGATGAAGGAATAAGGAGTGGCAAGAGCCTAAGCTTGGGGATTCTCGAGGCACCCCAAGGACTCCCAAGAAAATAAGCTTGGGGATGACCGGGAAGGCATCTCCTCTTTCTTCTAATGACCATCGGTAATTTTACTTGGAGATATATGTTTATTCATCAGATATCATGCGTTTTGCTTGGAGCGTTGTGTATTACATGAGTCTTTGCTTTTTAGTTTTTCACAATCATCCTTGTTGAACACGCCTATTTGAGAGAGCCACACCTTTATCATGATTTTTTAGAATGCCCTAAGTGCTTCACTTAAATTTTTTGAGCTGGGTAGATGCTCTAGTGCTTCACTTAAATTATCTTGGTGATGATTATATTTAAAAGAAATACACTCTCATGCTTCACTTATATTATTTTGAGAGTTCATAAATTTTGAAGAAATACATGCGCTCTCATGCTTCACTTATATCTTTTTGAGAGGTGATAATTTTTAAAGAAATCTCTGCACTCTCATAATTCACTTATATCTTTTTGAGAGTTGGCAAATTTTGAAGAAATAGTTGTCTCTCATGTTTCACTTGTATCTTTTCGAGAGTTGATAATAGTAATTGTAATTTGCACAAGATATGAATTTAGTCCCAAAGTGATGAATATGGAAGAGGGATATAATAAAAACATTCAAGAAAGATCATTGGATATGATAAGTTTGATTCCTTCAATAGTTTTGCGATATGGAGATGATAATATGTGAGTCATGTTAGTGAGCAATTGTGGTTTAGTAAGAATATTGGTGTTAAGGTTTGTGATTCCCTATGCATCCATGAAAGTCAATAGTTAGGCAACAAAGTTATATCCTACTTATGGTGCATTACTTAGTGTTATTTATGTTCAATGCGTGTTTATGAACATTTTTGTTTTTTTTGTTGGTCGCTTGTCAATCTATTTGTTGGCCTTCATTTGTACTACGCGAGAATGTTGCTGGTGCATCCAATGCTTGAAACCCAAAGTTGTGCCAAATGAGTCCACCATACCTACCTATATGTAGTATGTCCATGTCGTTCTAAGTAAATTTGCATGTGCCAACTCTAACCATTCAAAATAAATTTCCATTTTGAGTGCCCGTACCGCTCATGTGGCGGCAGGGGGTGGTCAATGTTTTCCATGCTAGGCAGGTTATTCTCATGATGAGTGTTTATTCATTTGTCCTTACATGAGAGTGTGGCGGGTAATAGGGATGCCCAGTCCTTAAATGAATTTTTTTATTTGGTGATAATAACAAATTCCTTGGAAAGTGATGGTATGGATGGCACCCGTGGATTTGGCTAGCCATGGCTTGTGAAAAGAAAGGTGGAAAAGAAATAAACTTTATTTTCTGTTTGGGAACCGCCTATGATTTGTCTAGCATGGAAGATGTTGGGAACTTTCGATCATTGAGTTGACAGGAAAAGCATGCCTCTCAAAATAATTATATCTCTCAATTTAGTCCTTGAGCTCTACATCTCTGCAAGTCTTTGCTTCCCTCTGTGATGGGCCTATCTATTTACTTTTATGCAATTTTCATTTTTCTTTTTATTTTTGAGCCTCCATCTTCTCTTACAAAGCACCAACTAGGGAACACTATTGTCAGACTTGTGCATTGGATATAGCTAATATTTGAGTGTGTTTTTTGAATGGATCAATGATTGAGCATAATGGGCTAGGAATAACTTTCTTTAGTGTTGATATTTTGAAAGACATGGTTGCTTGTTGGTATGCTTGGGTCTTGATGTATTCATGTCAAATTATAGACTATTGCTTTGAATCATTAAAGTCCAAATGTCCATGCTACAAATGAAATTATTATATGATGAATATGATAGGTACCATTCTACATAAAAAAAAATCTATTTTATCATTTAGCTACTCAAGGAAGAGCAGGAATTAAGCTTGGGGATGCTTGATATGTCTCCAATGTATCTATAGTTTTTATTGTTCCATGCTATCATAGTATCAATCTTGGATGTTTTATATACATTTACAAGCAACAATATATCATTTTTTGGGACTAGCCTATTAGCTTAGTGCCCAATGCCAGTTGTTGTTTTTTGCTTGTTTTTGGTTTTGCAAAATATCAGTCCAAACGAAGTCCCAATGCCACGAATTTGTTTGGTGATTTTTATGGACATAAGAGAACCTGGAAACCTCGGGAGGGGACGAGAAGATGAAGCAATGGCCCATGAGGCACCAGGGCATGTCCTGGTGGCTCGTGGGGCCCAGATGGCTCCTTTTGACATAACTCCATCCCTATAGATTCTCCAAAATCGTTGAACCAATAGAGGAGTCCACGAAATAATTTTTCTCGCCACAGCAAGCCTCTATTCTTGAGAGATCCCATCTGGGGACCTTCTCCGGTACTCCACCGGAGGGGGAATCAATCATGGAGGGGCTCGACATCAACCTTGTTATCCTTCCAATGATGCGTGAGTAGTTTATCGCAGACCTACGGGTCCATAGTTAGTAGCTAAATGGCTTCTTCTCTCTCGATGTTCTTTAATACAATGTTCTCCTTTATGTTCTTGGAGTTCCCACTCTCCAACTCCGCAGATACAAGTACAAATGAGGATAATATGTAGCACTAGATCAAGCACTGACGGTAGGTGGTAAGCTGCATCGATCCTGTTACTTAAGTTAAGAAAACAAGTCTGAGACGATTACAAGTGCTCTCTATTCGATGAAATCACTTTTTGCGGTGTGTTTCTTGGGATACGATGAATTGTGACTTTATGATCAGTTCTATCATTGAATATTACTTGAGTTTGTTTGAAATCTTTTATGCATGATTACTATACTCTTGTATTTCTTCTTTGATCTATTGATTTGGTTTGGCCAACTAGATTGATTTATCTTGCAACGGGAAGAGGTGCTTTGTAATGGGTTCGATCTTGCGGTGCTCAATACTACTACTTCTTGAGCTTTTATTGATTTTCCCTTGAAGAGGAAGGGTGAAGTAGCAAAGTAGAGATAAGTATTTCCCTCAGTTGAGAACCAAGGTATCAATCTAGTAGGAGGCGCAAGCAAGTCCCTAGTTTATGCACGTGCACAAACTAACAAACACTTGCACACAACGCGAAAAAAGGGTTGTCAATCCCTTCACATTCACGAACAAGAGTGAGATCTAAAAGAGAAAGGTATAAAAGATAAATAAAAGAGAAAACTAAAGTAAATATAAATAAATTGTAGCAAGGTATTTTTGTGTTTTTTGGTTTATAGATCTGAAAATGTATGATGGAAAATAGACTCGGGGGCCATAGGTTTCACTAGAGGCTTCTCTCTTGAAACAAAACATACGGGAGGGAAACAAATTACTGTCAAGCAATTGATAGAAAAGTGCATAATTATATTGATATCTAAGGAATGATCATGAATATAGGCATCACGTCCGTGACAAGTAGACCGACTCCTGTCTGCATCTACTAATATTACTCCACACATCGACTGCTATCCAGCATGCATCTAGAGAATTAAGTTCATTAGAATGGAGTCACACATTAAGTAAGATGACATGATGTAGAGGGACAAACTCAAGTAATATCATGAAAACCCCCTATTTTTATCCTTGATGGCAATAATACAATACGTGCCTCGCTACCCCTACTATGTCACTGGGTGAGGACACGGCAAGATTGAACCCAAAACTAAGCACCTCTCCCATTACAAAAATAAATAAATCTGGTTGGCAAAACCAAACCTATAATTCTAAGAGAACTACAAAGATATTTAATCATGCATAAAAGAGTTCAGAGAAGACTCAAATAATATTAAAGAAAATCTGATCATAAATCCACAATTCATCGGATCTTGAAAAAACACACCGCAAAAGAATATTACATCGGACAGAACTCCAAGAACGTCGAGGAGAACATGGTATTGAAGATCAAAGAGAGAGAAGAATCCATCTACCTACTAGCTATGGACCCATAGGTCTGTGGTAAACTACTTACGCTTCATCGGAAGGGCAGCAAGGTTGATGTAGATGCCCTTCGTGATTGAACCCCCTCCGGCGGACTGCCGAAAGAGGCCCCAAGATGGGATCTCATGGGAACTGAGGCTTGCAGCGGCGGAAAGTATTTTGGTGGTTGCTTCTGATGTTGGGGGAATATTTGGGAATTTATAGTGGAAAGATTAGGGTTAGGAGACCTCCGAGGGGCCCACAATCCCTAAGCCCCCCCCCCCCCCCCGAGGGGCACACCTCATAGGCTTGTGGCCTCTGCTACTTCTTGAGCTTGCGTTGGTTTTTCCCTTGAAGAGGAAAGGGTGATGCCACAAACTAGATATAGGTATTTCCCTCAGTTAAGAACCAAGGTATCAATCCAGTAGGAGATACAAGCAAGTCTCCAATCTATGCACCTTCACAAACAATCAAACACTTGCACCCAACGTGATAAAGGGGTTATGAATCCCTTCACGGTCACTTGCAAAGGTTATATCTGATAGAGATAGATATAAAAGATTACTAAAACGTAAAACAAAATACAAGTAAATGAATTGTAGCAAGGAACTTTTCAGTTTTTCGGTTTATAGATCCGAAAATATATGAAGGAAAATAGATCTGGGGCCATAGGTTTCACTAGAGGCTTCTCTCTTGAAAGAAAATAATACGGTGGGTGAACAAATTACTGTCAAGCAATTGATAGAAAAGTGCAAAGTTATGACGATATCCAAGGCAATGATTATGAATATAGGCATCACATTCGTGTCAAGTAGTCCGACACCTTCCTGCATCTACTACTATTACTCCACACATCGACCGCTATCCAGCATGCATCTGGAGTATTAGTTTGATAAAGAACGGAGTAGCACCTTAAGTAAGATGACATGATTTAGAGGGATAAACTCAAGCAATATGATGAAAACCCCATCTTTTTACCCTTGATGGCAACAATACAACTACGTGCCTCGCTACCCCTACTTTGTTACTGTGTGAGGACACCACAAGGTTGAACCCAAAACTAAGCACCTCTCCCATTGCAAGAGAAACCAATCTAGTTGGCCAAACCAAACCGATAAATCGAAGAGAAATACAAAGATATCAAATCATGCATATAAGAATTTAGAGAAGATTCAAAGAATATACATAGATAATCTGATCATAAATCCGCAATTCATCGGTCTCGACAAACACACTACAAAAGAAGATTACATCGGATATATCTCCAAGAACATCGAGCAGAACATTGTATTGAAGACCAAAGAGAGAGAAGAAGACATCTAGCTACTAGCTATGGACTCGTAGTTCTGTGGTAAACTACACACGATTCATCGAAAGGGAAAGAGAGTTGATGTAGATGCCCTCCATGACCGAATTCCCCTCTGTCAGGATGCCGGAAAAGGCCCCAACATGGGATCTCAAGGGAATAGAAGGTTACGATGGCGAAAAAGTATTTTGGTGGACACTTTTGGTGGTTTTGGAATATTTGAGGATTTATAGAGCTGAGAGGGAGGTCGATGGACTCCCGAGGGGCCACAAGGCAGGGGGCGCCCCCCTAGGGTGTTCCCTGAGGGCTTGTGGAGCCCTCGAGACTCTTATGACTTGGCCTCCATGTTCCGTGGATGTCTTCTTATCCAAGAAAAATCATTGTGAAAGTTTTATTTTGTTCCGTTTGATATTCCTTTTTCTATAAAACTCAAAAACAAGGAAAAACAGAAAACTAGCATGGGGCTCTAGGTTAAGAAGTTAGTCCCCAAAATAATATAAAGTAGCATATTAATGCATATAAAACATCCAAAACAGATAATATAATACCATGGAACAAACAAAAATTATAGATACATTGGAGACGTATCAAGCATACCCAAGATTAATTCATGCTCGTCCTCGAGTAGGTAAATGATAAAACCATAATTTTTGATGTGGAATGCTACCTAACATATTTATCCATGTAATTTTCTTTATTGTGGCATGAATATTCAGATCCATAAGATTCAAAACAAAAGTTTAATATTGACATAAAACAATAATACTTCAAGCATACTAATAAAACAATCGTGTCTTCTCAAAATAACATGGCCAAAGAAAGTTATCCCTACAAAATCATATAGTCTGGCTATGCTCGATCTTCATCACACAAAGTATTAAATCATGCACAACCGCGAGGATAAGCCAAGCAATTGTTTCATACTTTTGATGTTTTCAAACTTTTTCAACTTTCACGCAATACATGAGCGTGAGCCATGGATATAACACTATAGGTGGAATAGAATATGGTGGTTGTGGAGAAGACAAAAAGAAGGATATAGTCTCACATCAACTAGGCATATCAACGGGCTATGGAGATGCCCATCAATAGATATCAATGTGACTGAGTAGGGATTGCCATGCAATGGATGCACTGGAGCTATAAGTTTATGAAAGCTCAAAAAGAAACTAAGTGGGTGTCATCCAACTCGCTTTCTCACGAAGACCTAGGGCAGTTGAGGAAGCCCATCATTGGAATATACAAGACAAGTTCTGTAATGAAAAATTCCCACTAGTATATGAAAGTGATAAGATAGGAGACTCTCTATCATGAAGATAATGGTGCTAATTTGAAGCACAAGTGTGGAAAAAGGATTGTAGCATTGTCCCTTCTCTCTTTTCTCTCATTTTTTTACTTTTTGGCTCTTTGGCCTTTTTTGCCTTTTCTCATTTTTTTGGGCTTATTTGGCCTATTTCATTTTGTAAAGTCCGGAGACTCATCCCAACTTGTGAGGGAATCATAACTTCCATCATCCTTTCCTCACATGGGACAATGCTCTAATAATGATGCTCATCACACTTTTATTTACTTACAACTCAAGAATTATAACTTGAAACTTAGAACAAAATGGAACGTTGGTAGTTGCATGGCAATATATCTCAGAATGGCTATGGAAATGCAAATAGGTAGTTATGGTGGCTGTTTTGAGGAAGGGTATATGGTGGGTGTAATGCATCGGTGAAAGTTGCGCGTTACTAGAGAGGCTAACAATGGTGAAACGGTGAGAGTGCGTATAATCCATGGACTCAACATTAGTCATAAAGAACTCACATACTTATTACAAAAGTCTACTAGCTATTGAAACAAATTACTACGCACATGCTCCTAGGGGGATAGATTGGTAGTAAAAGACCATCGCTCGTCCCCGACCGCCACTCATAAGGAAGACAATCAATAAATAAATCATGCTCCAACTTCATCACATAACGGTTCACCATACGTGCATCCTACGGGAATCACAAACGTTAACACAAGTATTTCTACCAATCCACAATTACTCACGAGCATGACTCTAATATCACCATCTTTATATCTCAAAACAATCATAAGGAATCAAACTTCTCATAGTATTCAATGCTCTTTATATGAAAGTTTTTATTATATCCCTCTTGGATGCCCATCATATTAGGACTAAATTCATAACCTATGCAAATGACCATGATGTTTAAAAAGACCCTCAAAATAATATAAGTCAAGCATGAGAGTTCAACAATTTCTATAAAGTAAAGCCATCGCCATGCTCTAAAATGATATAAGTGAAGCACGAGAGCAAAATTACCTAGCTCAAAATATATAAGTGAAGCACATAGAGTATTATAATACATCACGATTTATGTGTGTCCCTCTCAAAAGGTGTGTACAGCAAGGATGATAGTGGAATACTAAAAAGCAAAGACTCATATCATACAAGACGCTTGTCACGCCCAATATGCGACCCTATCCAAAAGGAACTCGAAGGTCCCACCAAGGATAGACCCGCATATTGAAACACTTTTGCAAGGTGGATATCATTACATCAACATTACATAATAGATGGGGATACATACAAGAGGCATACAATGCCACACGAATACAACATCACAATACATCAGAGCATCATCCGACTACAGATGAAACACAAACAGAAACTCAAATGACATCCACCCTGCTAGCCCAGGCTGCCGACCTGGAACCTATCCCCTGATCGAAGAAGAAGCAGAAGAAGAACTCAATGCAAGCAAGCATCGCTCTCGCGTCATGATCATCACACAACCTGTACCTGCAACTGTTGTTGTAGTAAACTGTGAGCCACGAAGACTCAGCAATCCCATTACCATGGGTATCAAGACTAGCAAAGCTTAAAGGGAAAGGAAGGGGTAAAGTGGTGAGGCTGCAGCAGCGACTAAGCATATATGGTGGCTAACATACGCAAATAAGAGCGACAAGATAACAAGCGGAACGGTTGTCAACTAGTAATGATCAAGAAGTGATCTTGAAGTCCTACTTACGTCAATCATAACCCAGAAACCGTGTTCACTTCCCGGACTCCGCCGAAAAGAGACCATCACGGCTACACACGCGGTTGATGCGTTTTAATTCGGATCTGGTGTCAAGTTATCTACAACCGAACAATAACAAATTCCCATCTGACTATAACCGCAGGCACGGCTTTCAAAAGATTATACCCTGCAGGGGTGTCCCAACTTAGCCCATGACAAGCTCTCGCGATCAACGAAGGAATAGACCTTCTCCCAGTAAGACCCGATCAGACTCGGAATCCCGGTTTACAAGACATTTCGACAATGGTAAAACAAGACCAGCAAAGCCGCCCGATGCACCGACAAATCTCGATAGGAGCTGCACATATCTCATTCTCAGGGCACACCGGATGAGCGAAGCGTACAAGAACCAACGTAACCCAGGTTGCCAAGGGATGGCCCCGCACGGTGCTCTAGTTCGGACCAAACTTAGACAAGCACTGGCCCGGGGGGGCTAAAATAAAGATGACCCTTGGGTTGGCCGACCCAAGGGAAAGGGTAGGTGGTGGTGAGGCAAATGGTAAAACCAAGGTTGGACCTTGCTGGAGGAGTTTTATTCAAAGCAAACTGTCGAGGGGGTCCCATAAATCACCCGACCGCGTAAGGAACGCAAAATCCGAGAACATAACACCGGTATGACGGAAACTAGGGCGGCAAGAGTGGAACAAAACACCAGGCAAAAGGCCGAGTCTTCCACCCTTTACCAAGTATATAGATGCATTAATAATATAAGAGATATTGTGATATCCCAACCAAAATCCTGTCCACCATGGAGAAATCTTGAACTTCACCTGCAACTAGCAACGCTATAAGAGGGGCTGAGCAAAAGCGGTAACATAGCCAAACAATGATTTGCATAGGAAAGGTGTCAATGGTTAGAGGTTCATGGCAATATGGGAGGCTTGATGAGCAAAAGATAGGTAACGCAGCAAAGCGATAGAACGAAGCAACTAGCATAGCAATGATAGTAGTGAGATCCAGGGTAGCGGTCATCTTGCCTGAAATCCCGCAAGGAAGAAGAACGAGTCCATGAAGAAGATGAAGCCACGAAGACGAAACAAGCGTAGATGAACGAATCCTCACGAACACAACGAAACGGGAACTATCGAAAAGAAGCACACAACAAGGCAAACACACCACACATGAACAAGGCATGATACACAACAAGCATGATGCATCACAAGACTACATGAAGCTGCTCATGGCAAGAGATGATGCAAACAAGAGCCACACATCAAGGCAAGTTTAAATGAGGCCGGGAACAACATATAACAATTCCGGTAAGTCCTCATATGCATATTTCGAAATTGGTTCAGATCAAACCTTATGTTCAAGTTGTTAAAAATCAAGTTAAGATGCACAAGGATGATCTACACGAGATTCTAGTCAAGTTACATATAAAGTTTATTTAGTTCGGAGCTACGGCCTAGAAGATATGAGCAAAACAAGTTAAACATGGCATTGATGCAAAATGCATACAAACATCAAGCAGACACCTCAAAACATGGATGCAACATGATAATATGAAGCTACATGCAATTCTAAACAAGTTTCATATAGAGCACACTCAAAACGGAGCAACGGTTCAACACACACACATGAAACAAGTTTAAAGGACAAGCTGTCCAAAACAGCAACTAGGCATATTGCAAGCACCAAAACAACATGCTACAGGACCTTAACAAGAAAACAAAAGGCATGAGCATGATGTACAGGTAAAGCACAACAAAACATGAACACTGAGCTATCTCCAGAAATCACTAGAACATGCTCAAACACACATGGTAAGATTGCAAGTTATAACAATTTCAGACTTTGCAAAAAATAACATCGTGATGCAATGTTTAGAGCTATCAAACAACATGTTACGGGAACTTATAATAGCAAAACAAGACATGGCATGATTATACTCAAAGCATAGATCAAAAGTCCCTTACTGACCATAAGCCAAAAAAGATCAGAAAATATGATGGCACCCACGTAAACATGGCAAGTTATAATACAGATTCATACATGGCAGAAACAGAATTATGAAGGCATGTAGATGAGCTTGTGCAACTCACTACAGAGCAATACATGGCATGGCAAGGCAACCAACAGTAAGAAGACATGTTTGTGAAGCTAAACATGGCAATAGCAAGGTCATAGGATGCATGGAACACTAGGAACAAACATGGTAACAACTGAACTTAATGTTAACAGGCTGACAGCAACATTATGAAGCAACTTTGGAGCAAGATATGAACAATCTACAACAACCTATAAATGCAACCAGGGGCATGGATGGATATATCATGACATGTAGAACAAAACATGTTTATAGAACATATCCAGATTATGCATAGAATGATTAGTAGCAACATGTTTATATAGCATCACGAAATAACATATTCAGCCTAGCAAAACAGCAACATCATGTACACTACTTAACAAGCTCGATTCACTCACCACAAGTCGTTGCATGATAAGATAAGCATAGCATCATCAAGAAGACATGTTTATGTAACCAACCAAGGCAAAAACAAATCCATAGCATGCAAGGATCAGCTACAACAAGCTTGGCCAAATTGAATAACATGTAAACAATCTGCCAGGAAACATTTTGAAGCAAAAGTAGAGCACTCAAATGACATGCTAGACTACTCCATAATTGCAATAAGAGGCATGAATGGATAGACAATAACCACATGTTGAAAACACGTTACTGAAGTATCTCAAAATATGCATGGATCTCTCTGTAGCAACAAGTTTACATGGCATGAAAATAACAGCAGAATAGGGACTAAAATCAGCAACATCACGATGCCTAGTTTGCATGCTTGTGCTAGTCACCACATTGATCACAAAAATGCATGGCAAACACCACCGTGAAGAAGACATGGCATAGTTCAAAACACATGAAGACCTCAACCTTATAGGATGCACACATCAATCATGGCAAAAATGACAAAAGAGCTCGTTCTGATAACAGACAACAGAAAACATCATGAAGCACTCTTACAATGAAGATTCAGGCATCCAGATGACCTCAAATGAACATGATGCAATGGAATGAAATGATGTACTCGTCGAGACGAACAAATTGACATATTACAAACACAAAATAGAGCTACAGATGCATAGATACGGCATGACGAACATGGCATGATAATTGCAAATATCGGGGACTTAGCAGAATTTTCAGAGGGGGAAAGTCAACCTCGTGGCTGGATCTGGATCCGGATCGAGGCGGGGCCGAGCTCACCGGAGCAGGGCGCCGAAGGTGGCCTGAGGGGGGCGGAGGAGGCCTGAGCGGCGCCGGTGGCCGGATCTGGCGAGGAAGGCCGGCGGGAGGCGCGGCACTCGTCGGCGGGGGACGGGGCGCGCGGCAGGGCGAAGGCG